>NW_024376356.1:0-72581 GCF_016808335.1 Panicum virgatum
AGAACACATCGTCTGAGTCGGATTTGCCCAACTGCAGGCTATGGAGCGCACTTGTACAATGAAAACCTGTATTTGTATTTTTCTAATAATATGAATAAAGTTAGTGTCTCTCATTTTGTTTACTCCAGTCTAGTAGACTGACACGCCCGTTTTATTTTATCTCAGCAGATAGATCTTCCGAGATTTTTCTCTCCAAACACTAGGATTTCCTTGTTGTGTCAATATAGTGATAAAAAATTAAAATATTTTAAATCCATTGGCAGCAAGCGAAGGCAAGGACGACCGAGAGATGGTTAGGTCGCATTTCCATTCGAGTGAACGGACCATGGCAACCAGAGATATATTCGAAAAGCTAGCTAGGCACCTTAATTAGACAGCGCAGGGTAGGCAGAAATAGTAACACACCAAACTTTATTTTGGTTGAATTTCAACCATAGGTTTTCATGCCCTTAAGGGAATTGATTTCAATTACAGACGTACGTAGAACTAGTAGATGAAGCAATTAATAGGTCCAAAATTATTTATTTCCACCACTTTCTGTAGTTCTTTCATGTATCGTCTATAAATTTTTATTATTTAGGCTCGAGTGATAATCATGAAAAAAATTCACGTTACATATAAACTTAGAAAGGCTTAGATGAGGTGATCGAGTCTAAAAATAGTGATATAATTAACAAAACTAACTTGGTGCTCAATATTATTTTCCTCTTATTTAAATAAATGTGAGATGATGTGGCTAACTTGCATGCAGAGAGAATTGGTGTTAATTAAGTTGAGTGCACCCCAACTATATAAGTTTTATAGATGCCTACCATGTTGTGATGGCAACGTGTGGGGCGTTGGGTAAGTCGACATGGTGGCCTTGTTATTCAAGTTGTATAGGTCTCGCAAATAGTACCCCTCTAACACCTGGGTAGAGACATACGATATTGTTTCAACGGAGCTGGTGTTTGATTTTTTTTCTTTTATATTTGATATGATTTAATATAGACCATTAGAGCACGATGCTGCTATGGCAGGTGAGGCTGTTAGCCTGCCTCTGAATGATGTCTATTGTGCTGTGATGACAGTGTGCGGCGCAGTGGGCCAGGACATGGCGGTCTTATTGTTCAAGCTGTACCATACAGACATACATTATTGTCTACGATGCACTGGGAAAGGCCGCAGAGCCCTAAATGCTACGTGATGCATGTGTGAGATGGACGCAGACGGGTTCTCGACCGATTCTGCTATATATTTAATATATGATTTATTATAGATCAGTAAATGTTAATAAAATTCAATGATAGATGATTTTTCTTTGTTATTAACATAACAATATAATTTAATATGAACTATTATATGTTCATAAAATCCGAGTGTGTTGGGATTTCTTTTCTTCTTTTAATTAGGCAATATGATTTAATATACACAGTTGGATTTTATAAAATTCAACGGTCAAGAGATTTTTTTTCAATTAATGTTATAATTTTTAAGCCCTCTTGGCAAACATGTGGTCGCTTTTTTTCTTCTCAAACTGGTATACGATAATAGATAGATCTCTTTGGCTGTATATGTCGGAAAGGCCATGATGGAGTGTCTAGTATGGTTTTGTGAGCTAGTGCTTGCCGTGGGTTGCCTGGAAGGGACATTTTTTTGTGTTTTCTGTGCACCACTGCAGGGAATATATATACGAGTCCGAAGAGGAGTCCGTTTCGTGTACCTTCTACTGTTCTTTTTAGACTGAGTTCTGAATATACATGAGTTGTAGTTAGAGTCAACAGTAGTGTCGGATACATGTGTTTTGTTTCTTTACGTCTCGATTGATTTTTGTAATTATGTGTCTTAGATTTAATTTCTATTTTTAACATGTGTCAGAGTAGCATGTGTATCAATCAATGAATCGGATGAGACATGGATTTGATATAGCTTTTTATTTAATATAGGCAGTTAGATCTTCATGTCATAAAATCTAACAGTGGAGAAGTTTTCTTTTTTATTAACGTGGTAATTCTAGACCTTTAGATCTTCATAAAATCCAACGGTTAAGAGCTTTTCTTTTTTTCGATTAATATGGTAATTTCTAGACCCTCTCGGCGAACGTGGTGGCTTCTTTTGATCTTCAAATATTTATATAATAGATTGGAGGAATCCATCAGTATTTTTCTGTATATAGCTTTTAGTTCAATATATAATACATACAAGCATATAGTAGTAACTTCGTTAGTGTTTATATAGTTCGGCCAGTGTATTCCATACCTATTGTTCATTTGTTTGGCAGCATTGGTAGTTAGCGGTACTTATTTTGCTAGGAGGTATCAATATCTTCTGTAGCTTTTAGTTCAATAATACCTAGCTTGTAGGCATCATTATATTCCAATAGTGCCTAGCTTGTAGGAAACATTGTATTCCTTGCAACATTTAGGTTCAATAACCATATCTTGTGTACAAATTAACTAATAGAATATATTTAATAATGACAAGATACGTAACAGGACTATGACTGAAAAATATATAGATTAAAACTAAAAACCATTGGGTCAAATAAAGATACCCCTATAATAATAGATCTTTTCTTCTGTTTCAATAGATGTCTTATATTAATACAGAACGTGCTCTCTTGTACGGACCGGATAGAATATTTAGCGGTATATGTATTAGAAGCTCATTGATTACAGTGCGTAACTACAACTAATTAAAATTGCTTACTTTGCTTGCTCTCTGCCTCTCTCTATCGGTATGGGTTTATCTACAACATAAAAGTATGTGTAGTTTTTCATAATGTTTTCACGTGCGGAGGATAAGGTCTCCTACCCCTTTTGATAGCCCATTTTTTCTCATTTTCCAGCAATTACAAGTTGCAACATTCCAGTATAACAGCCCCCCCCTCCCTGTCTAACAAAAGCTTTGGAAGAGTAGATATAGTCAAAGGACAAAATTCTTCTTTTGGCTTGTGCTTGTGGATAGACTCAACACAAGAAGTATGCTTTATTGTCGAAATCTTCTATAAGAAAGAGAAAATGTTTGTCCAATGTGCAGCAGTCAATCTGAAGAGAAAGTAACACATCTTTTCTTTGACATTAGCTTTGCTAGATGATGCTGGAGCACGCTAAATATTCATTGGCCCAATGACCGTGATATTTAGGATATAATCCTGCAGAAGCTGCAATCTTCAGCTTTGCTTTTTCTCCTAGAAATTTGAATCATCTGAAAAATGAGAAATCGAAAAGTTTTTGACAATGAGATTACTTCAGTTCATCTCTGGATTCGTAGCTTCAAGGATGAGGCTTTCTTGCAAAGCATCAGAGTCAAGGGAGATTCTCAGGCCAACATTTGTATTATGGCTAAACTCCCTTTGATTTTGTCTGGCTTGTTAGTTGCTATGTATTTCCTGTATGTTAGGCTTCTTGTTGTACTTTTGTTTTGTGCTTGGTGGCAGTTAACTCTTTAATAAAACCTTTTCTCACCGTGGGGACCTTCCCCACAATCTTTTTGGTAAAAAAAAGCATTGGAAAGTGTTGGAAACAACGGAAATAGAAATTCTCCATTGACGGGGAAAATAGAAATTGTTGTGGACCACATTTATCAATTGATGGGAACTTAAACTCAGCACAAAGCCACAAATGATGTACAAAAACCATACATGGAATTAGTTATACCTATATATGTTTCAAAATTATCCATTGCTACTACAATTAAAATTACAAATTGGCGTTACGAAAGATAGATTAAAATAATCACCTCTAATATACTAAAGATAAACTAAAATAACATCTAAATTCTAAACTACAAACACATGTTATTTAGAAATTAAATAACAAAAATGTATCTATGTTAGTTTTTAAATTATCGATTGTTGCTACTATTAAAGTTATTTATCAAATTTCAATATCTTATATTTTAAACCCTAACTCATGTGAGAGCACGGGTTGATAGACTAGTAATATAATGTATAATATGTAATCAAGCCATTCATTCAATTGATCTATTAAATTTTTTGTTCATTAACAATCCATTCGAGTTCTACTCTAGTAGAAAGCAGTAATAGCCATTAGGGCCACTCGTACATCTTATATGGCAAACTATGAGGGTCCTGTCTTGACCGGTGGCTCTTGCCTGTACGGCATGCATGGGGGCACCGTCGAACTAACGAAGTGTCACACCCGGTTTTAAAAATAAACACCGGATGCAATTAATGTATGTGCCAGGATCAAAATCACATACATTACATTATACAAGAGTGAATATAATTACACAAAGCTTGGAATTACATAGCGAATATTACATAATAAAGCAAATAACTTATCAAAGCGTTCTTGATCAGAGTAACTACAGCGTCGGGCTTCCATCCTTCACAGGCATCTGACAGGGGAACTCCACCAAGCTAGAACTCATCGTCCTCGAAGACTCAAGCGTGGTCATTAGCAACTCTGTCTCCTAATGACTGGATCCATAGCTCTGCAGCATCGGGGTGTTGTAGCTTCATGTCATCATCTCCATCCTCTATTCCATCTGAGCAGCAGTTGCAATGGATGCAACGTAGTTGTTTTGGAAATAGCAAGGATGAGTACATTTCGCACTCAACAAATGTCCCCTTTGGCTAGGTGGACTGGCACATAGTGGACTGGCTTATAAGCAGTTGCTTTTAGTTGGTTGCTTTTAAAGTTATTAAAAATTAGCATTAACCGATTCCATAACCAAGATAACGGTAATAAAGAGCATGACCATAAAGGTCGCATCATCATCATCGCAGCCCAACTTTCCTCTAATCAATTGAGGTTGCCAGGTCGCTTGTGACCGTGAGCACGGCTAACATGTCAGATTAATTAACCCTCTGCAGAGGTTGTACACCTTTAAAACCCACATGCCGTGATTTCCCATTTGCCAAGGGCCGCTAAACCCTTTAAACACTACCTAGGTGAGTGGCAGGTAATCTCACTACGAAGCTTTTACCTAGGATTCCTAGTGTGTAGCCCGCCCGTTACAAGTTACCCCCAGTAAATATAGAACTCCCCTCCAAGTGGTGACTAACAAAACCAAATCGAATAAACCAAATGCACCCCCTCGGTAGAGCTAGGCCTATACCCACCAAAGCCCCTCATACGACACGACGGCGAAGCAAGCCACCCCACTAGTTCACCTAGTTAGTCAGCTAAGGACCGCCCATACAGTCTCATGTGGTTGTACTAAAAGTCCTGGAAGGTCGCTCGGCGAACCAGCCCTTAGGGTGGAGAAACACTGGGTGCACAACGCCGTTTGACCAGGTCCCCAGTTCCATGTTGCTAAAAAGCCAGTTTTAATCATAGTGATAGTAGTAATTAAAATAACATCAAGTTTACATGATTAACATGAGTTGAGCGTAAGCAAAGCTAAACATCACAGCCCTTTCCCCAAGGTTTCAATATGGACAAAGTAGCTAGGAAAACCTTAATAGGAGTAGTAGATTAATTAAAGGGCGGTGAATTAAAGTGAATAGGACATAGGATCAGGGACACTTGCCTTTAACCAAAACATAGCTGCTTAGGCTCATCACGAACTTGATTTTCCGTATCTTTAGGTTGCTCCCCGTCTACACGTAGCAATCGTGGCACTACATTCACACTAAGCATGCAAGCAAACATATACAAATAAGCTAAAACAGTACACCAAGCAAGTACAAACACTACGTAAAACTATTCTATGCATCGCTACGAGTCTAACGATTCAAGAATCTCATTAAACAGAACTATAATGAATAAAATATGGAATATATAAGTTCCAGGGGTCTATTTGTAGTTAAAATAATACTTCCAGGGGTCCTGGTATTAGTTTTGAAGGACCTAGATGTAAAATAGAGAAGATACAGGGGTTACGGAGTTAAACAGGAAGAGCAGGGGCATGTTTGTAAATAGATTTGAGGCGGCAGGGTCAAAACCCTAAAAATCAGGGACCGCGGGTTGATTTCCATAAAATACGGGGTCTCTTTAGCAAAAGTGGCAGGGTTGACTGGTATTGACTTGTTGACTTGGCCTCCGATTGATCTCTGCCCATCGGATCCTCATCGGACGGCCAGGGACAGGGGCGCGGCTTGGGCGTCGGAACAAGGCAGCGCCGCCCCTGGATTGCGGCGGCATAGCGCTGGCGTGCGCGCAATTGGGTGCGTCGGTGGCTCGGGAGCAAGTAGGTGGGGTCAAGAAGCTTCGCCGCGGGCTAGGGAGTCCACCCGCGGGCTTTTCGGCGGCGGGGAGAGGGCCTACGGGTGCGCACGATGGCCTAGAGCGACGGCGGCGCTATTCCTTGCGACGGCGAGCAATTCCCGACGGCGGAAGGGCAAACGGAGCATGGGAAAGGATTTTAGGGGTTTCTCACCTCGGCTCACAGCTCCAAGACAAGGGTGCAGGTTCGGCGCCGGCTCGACGACGTCGGATGGCGGTGGCAACTCGTGGCTGTGCACAAAGGGAGATGGGTGAGACGGCGTCAGGGTGAAGGGAGGGGAACCGGGGTCCAGGTACATGTGCTCTTTGTGTCCCACGCGTGGGCGAAGCTTACTGTGGGGCTCTTGATGACAGAGATAGCGAGACAGCGTTGTGAGGCAGCGGCAAACCGATGGATGGCGGTGGCGTCGGATCTACACGGGGACCAGAGATGAGACGGTGGCGATGATGGTACAGAGGGTTAGAGGCCACGGCGGTGCGTCGTCTGTGTGTTCCATGCACGAGCGAAGTTCACCGGGGCTTCTCGATGGCAGGTACTGTGGGATTGCGGTGCGTGACGATGACGAACCGGATGGCGGGAACGGCGCACGGCTCTGCATGCAAGAACTAGATGAGATGGAGGTGGCGATGAACCGAGGCGATGAAGAGGGAAAGATTCACCGCGGAAGATGTCACGCGTGTCGGCGAACCTTCTTCTGGGGATCTTGGCACCGGGGACAGCAAGGCAAGAGCGCGCGCCGGCGATGAACTAGGCAGCGACGAGCTGCTAGGGGAGGAATAGAGTGAGGGGCGCTGGCGAATTCAAGACAACCGAGGAGAGAAGGATGGCGCCTGACATGCTCCGCAGCACGACGAACCTTGTGAAGGGGTTGGGGTCGCTAGTGCGGCACCGGGGCGGCGTTCCACGGCGGCACGGTGTGGTGAACCGGGAGATGGCACCGGCGGCCGTCTGTAGCTCGGGGACAGCCTGGCGGCACTGGCGGCTAGGGTTTTAGGATCGCGAGCGAGGCAGGGGCTCGGCCTATATGTGGGGCGGATCCGAGAAGGCTAGGAGGGGACGCGCAGCAGCAGCGCGGCGAGTCCGGGATGGTCTCCGCGCTCGGCTCGAGTCCGCACCGGGTTCTAGTGGAAGGGATGGGTCCGACGGGCGGGTCCCATCGGTCGGTGACACAAGGCACGGAAGCGGTGTGGGATTTGCTGCGGGCGGTGGATCCCGTGCGGCTTCGGGGCGGCGACGGTGAGGGCGGTGGTGTGGCGCGGATGCGAAGCTGCCGCGTGGCGAGGGCGGGGTGTGCCGCCAGCTGGGCTGCTGCTGCGGAAAGAGGAGGCATGGGAGATGGGCTGGCTGGAGAAGGGAGGCCAGCTGGGCCAGGTTGGGCGGCTAAGGAAGAGAAGGAAAAGAAAATCTTTTCCCCTTTTCTATTGAAGGGTTTGCTAATAGTTTTGTAAATAAGTTTGAATTCAAATGAGCTTTTGAATATAGAGCATCACAACAAGCATATTATTCAGGCAAGAAACAATGCACCAGCATGCAATGCAAAATACATGTGGTTCCTATGATTGATTTTTATTAATTACTTAGACAAAAAAAATTAAAATTAGGGTGACAAGCTCCACAACAAAGATTGTTTATTTATATTTTACTCGAAATTTTACGGTCCGAAAATCAGGGTATTACACGAAGCTAGTCAGTAGACCTAATTAACAGAAAAAAAATTCGATGTATCTTTGGAAACCGGAATTGAAAAAAAAAGAGGATTGATGACGTAAAATATATAGGCTATTGGCCGTGTTTGGTTCTTCTTCATGGAATTACTGTAGCATCTTTGACCGCTAATTTAGAGTATTAAATAAAGTCTAATTACAAAACCACCTCCACACCCCCCGTGTAAATCGCGAGACGAATCTAATGAGGCCTTTGACGCGTGATTAGAGGATGGTTACTGTAGCATCACTGTAGCAAATCATCAATTAATTACTGCCATTAGATTCATCTCTAAAAGTTACACCCATCCCTGAAAAGGTTTTGTAAATAGACTTCATTTAGTACTCCATGCATACGAGATTCTTTTTTCGGAAAACGTGCGCGGAAATAACCAAACACGGCCATTGCTGAGAACCGCCGGTAGAGCGGATGGCATATGCTGGTCGTTGGCATCCTGCCCACTAGAGTTCGAGACCTTGACTCGACACTGGTGTCTCGTTTAGGGGGAATTTTCCTTCATTTAATCTTGCAGGTATCCTCAAGCGCAAATGCTCTCAATGGTCATATAAACGTGTCCGTCCGTCATCGCCCAAGGCCGTCTTGGGCATAGGTTGTAAATCTAGCTTGCCCCTTGTAGGTGTGCGTGTTCCCTCCGTCCCACAATAAGTGTTGTTTTAGGATTCACTCCGTCCCACAATAAGTGTTGTTTTAGGATTCAAAATTTTTCACGCAACCAGTAATGTTTTAAGAGATTAGTTGTGTTTAAAAGAAAATTAATCTGCATGCATGCATGTAGACACCACAAAAGGGGAAGATTACTCATTTACTCCGTTAAATAAGGGTACATGTGCCATAACCCACTCTCCTGAATTTGTACTAGAATCTTAAAACAGCACTTATTGTGGGACGAAGCGAGTATATTTAAAGGTGGAAAGCTAGATCATCTTGAAATTGATTTGATTATGTGCGTTTAAAAATTAGATATTGCTAGGATTTGTGTACACCTTATACTTTGTTTGTGTCAATATAGCGATAAAAAATTAAAATATTTTAAATCCATTTGCAGCAGGTGAAGGCAAGGACGATTGAGAGACAGTTAGGTCGCATTTACATTCGAGTGAACGGACCATGGGCCATGGCAACCAGAGATATAATCGAAAAGCTAGCTAGGCACCTTAATTAGTTGTGAAGGTGGACAACTGTGCCATTGTGGTCACTTCCTTTGCATTGTCGCAGAGATGGGGATGTTAGCAGAAACACGGCCATGCACGCATGCTCATGAATGTGCATGCTGAGATTGTTGAAACTGAAACTATATGCATTTATTCCAATGAAGAAGACGTCTGCCTGACAATGTTGTTTCTGACTTAGATTATATAGATGCTTTGATGATTTTTGGAATTAGACAGCGCAGGCTTGGCAGAAATAGTAAACACACCAAACTTTATTTTTGTTGAATTTCAACCATAGGTTTTCATGCCCTTAAGGGAATTTATTTCAATTACAGACGTATGTAGAACTAGTAGATGAAGCAATTAATAGGTCCACAATTATTTATTTCCACCGACTCGATATGTTCGGTATACATACACATACCATTAACAATTCATTGAGACATACTCTAGACTTGTGTAGAACTAGTATGTTGAGCAATTAAGTACATAATTATTTATTGCCACCGACTCAATATGTTCGGTATACGTACACATACTCTTAATAATTCATTCAAATGATACTCTATACATATGTAGAACTAGTAGATGGAGCAATTAATAAGCCCACAATTATTTATTACTACCGACTCTATATGTTCGGTACACATACACAAACTCTTAACAATATATTGAGATGATACTCTGGGTAACTTGACTTCCGGGACGGTGGCAGCAGCTTGTTGTGTGCTCAGCATTTGGAGACAGCCTTCTTGACGCATGTCACAGAAACATTCCAGCCACATTGGTCGGCAACGCGACCGACACAGGGGTGCGACAGGACCAAGCCTGAGAAGTGTAGCGCCACAAATCGTGCTATGAATGGGATGAGCGCAGCAAACTTCTCATCTTCCGCAGATTTATCTACCAAAAATGCACATGATTAAATTTATTGCACAAGTACGAGCTGAAATTAATCAAGAGCAATTGTATTATTACCAGAGGTAGCTTCGACAGCAGCAGCAGGCGATCCTCCGGACAATTTCTTGGTACCCAGACCAAGAGCTGCAGTGGTGTGCCTCAGCGGCAGTCCCTGGCCAATCTCGCAGTGCACGACGAGCAAGAGCATCGCCACAGCTACGAAAGGGAGCTTATTAACTGCCATTTCTGCTGCCTTAGCTTTCTTGGTTGGTTAGCACAGATCGATGGTGTGTGTAATCCGGATGCCCGGGCTGCCATATAAATAGTTGCAGCGAGGAGGGGACTAGCTGGCTAGCATTCATTGCTTGCGTTGGGCGTTCGAGCAACAACATACTCTTAGTTTGGCAACTGTGTTATAATTAATAATAGGAGGAATCCATCAATATCTTCTGTATGTAGCTTTTAGTTCAATATATAATACATGCGAGCATGTAGTAGTACTCATCGTTAGTGTTTCTTGCAACATCTAGTTTCAGTAGCCATGTCATGTTCATATAGATTAACAGTTAATGAGAGGATATTCAGTAAAGACAGCTGTGCACGTAACAGGAATTATCGACATATACATTTTGAAAAGGACATTGTGCCAAATAAAGATATTCATTAGGCGTAGAATAATTAAGCATAGGATGATTGAAAAGGACCATCAGTACTTTCCATAAAGTCGAGAAGTACTGTTAGTACTTTTTGATTATTATGATCTGGAATTTATATTATTAATAAAAACATAAAGCATAATATATTTTGGTGCTCCCACTAATTAATATTTTTTATTAGTACTTTCTATTTTAAAACCATTATGGAGGGCTCTCATTAATGTCAATCATTTTAAAACTTGTATTGAAAGATATCAATCGACACATAATTTGCTAGGTGACAAATTTTATTATTGCAAAACCATATAAGCATATACTAACTTCAAATATGTCTATAAATATACTTGGCCTGCTGTATAGTGCCGCCCACCAACATGTATCTTTGATTTGAGTTGGTTATTACTCCCTCCATCCCAAAATAATATTATTGCCTCCAACAATTTGTATGTGTAAGAAGAATACTATTTTGGGATGGAGGGAGTATTATATTAGTAGCGATAAATACTAATAACAACTGTTGTGATTATAGGCTACTGGATTCCTGGCCAAATTTTTATTTTTCTCTGACTTTTTAGATTTTAATCCAATTTGTAAATGTAATTAAGGCAAAATTGCTAGAACATGTCATCATTGTACATTATGTCAGTATACCAATTATATTGGGAGCAGGCGGAAGCAAAGATGACGGATAGGTTTCCACATTACGGTTTTTCGTATACTGCCTCCGTTCTCTTTTATTTGACGCTTTTTTATTTAAAAATAAAGTACCCCGCGACAAATATTTGAGAATGGAGGCAGTATACGTTCTCAAGAGTTTAAGGGGATTTCATTATAGATGGACCAAGCGTCCACAATTATTTCCTCAGACTCTGTTGCGTTGAACATTCTATCACTACTGTTGTTTATATAGTTTGGCCAGTGTATCCCATTATTCCCATACCTATTGTTTGGCAGCATTGGTAGTAGGCGCTACTTATTTTGCTAGGAGGGATCAATATCTTCTGTAGCTTTTATTAGTTCAATAATACCTAGCTTGTAGGCATCATTATATTCCAACAGTACCTAGCTTGTAGGAACCATTGTATTCCTTGCAACGTTTAGGTTCAATAGCCATGCTTATTACGTGTAGAGGTTAACTAACAGATTATAGTATTTAGTAATGACAAGGTATGTAACAGGACTATGAGTGAAACATATATAGATTAAAACTAAAAGCCATTGGGCCAAATAAAGATACCCCTGTAATAATATTGCTTTTGTTTCAATAGATGTCTTATCTCTTCTCTCCTACTTAAAAAGAACAACCTGCTTCCATTTCTCCAATTCTCACTTCATCTTCCGCTCCCCGCCCCCGCTACGGTCGCATGTCCCGCAGCTCCGCTCCACAACCGCCTCATCCCTCGCTCACAACCGCCTCATCCCTCTTTAAATGGGATACAGTCTGGCTCGGGCTCCATTGCCCTGCTTCACCCGGCTCTCCGCTCCTACCCCACCTCGTTCTCCGCCACCGTTGGGCCGCTGAAGACCTCGCCGGCGCTGGCGCAGTCCCACGAGGGCGAAGGGGAGATCTACCGCCGTCGGGGAGTGGGGGTAGGGGAGATTCACCTCCGTCAGGGAGTTGGGGTAGGGGAGATCCACCGCCGTGCATCCGCAAGCTTCCGGCGCCCTGATCCACCGATGCCGCCAGCTCCTCATCGACCTAGCGCTGCCTCCGGCCGCCCCGTGGCCTTGCCGCCTCCGGAGTGGGCGGCTGCATCGCCTCCTCTTGCAGCGAGTGGCATCTTTGCGCGGGACGGCGAGGGCGTACCGGCGCCTCGGCGACACGCCCACGTCGATCCGGCGGAGGGTCCACCGCCACCAGCACTGCCACCTCCTTCTGCCCGCTGGGATCCGCTGCTCCCAGGGTGCACGACGAGATGCGCCAACGCTGAGGCCCTCCTTCCTCAACGCCTAGATTGGACGACGACGCCGGCACGCCCTGCTCCTCTGCTGCATCAGCCTCCACCGGCGCCACCTAAAGGTAGAAAGATCTCCAAAGCCATTATCAACTGCCACGCGCGTTTCCCCCACCTGTTTCTTTTCACCACCACCGATAATAACTAAATCTCCTACTCATGAGTCCTGACTGGAGTATACCAAATGTAGCAATCATTTTTGTGAGAGATCATTTCTCAGGTTTCATTCGCATATGTTTCTCTTTGGATTAAGTTAACCAAGTTTAAAACTGCTCATCTTTGAACTCAGTCGTTAGATGAATTCAGTGTATTCTCTATAGAAGCCCAGGTATTTGTGATTTGCAATCATACCCAGGTCTCTGAAGCCCTACTCCATGTACCCCAGTCCCCATTTGCGATTTGCAATCATACTACTTGGTAGTTGCTCTCTGGGATAGTTGATATATGTGATTGGTTCTGTTATTTGCAATGAACAACCCATACCAAGAATTAAGTTGCAAAATAATATTTAATGATATTCTGCTATAAAGAAAAATACAGTAAAACTCCAAACACACAAATATGTACTACATTAAGCCAGTAATGGGCTCGTCTACATCCATGTGCTTGCATTTCTGTGTAGGTACGAAAAATGAGTTTTGTATAATCAGGTTGGCAGTTCCTAAATAGTGATGTCAGTATGGCTAAACGGCATTGATTACTGACACTGACACGATTATGCTGTTGTCTTTTGAGAATAGACTAATATCCTGGCTTAGGTAATTGGCTAAAGGCGAGTGAATTGCGTATAATACTGTCACACAAATCATGGAATAGGGTAACCCAACCCAATCACAGCGGAGCAGCTGGAAGCAGACAAGCCCAGCCAGTCCTGTTGCCGACTTGCAGTAAGGCAAAAACCTTCATCATCCTGTTTGATAACATATCAGTTTGGTGGATTTCATCTTGTCCGAATGTCCATTCTCTTAGCATCCTTATTTTGCCACTACTTTCGGAGCAGCAACAAAATCAGACAAAAGATATAGTAGATTAGCTTACTAGGCTTATAACCATGTAGATGATTCAGTATGCACCACACCACACCAAGCCTGCTTTATTGTTTTGCTGTTCAATACACGTTTGCTAAGAAAAAAGCTATAATGTTATTTTCTCCCTTTCAGGTTGCCCACAGTTTCCATCTGCTGAAAAAAAATGATCCAAATGGATTAAGTGAAAAATACAGCCTCAAATTTTAAATTCTGCATCAAAAAAGCTACTGATCAAGTTATGGAACTCCCATTAGATAACTGTATATATGGTTTAAAATATTCTTTTTGATGATGCATATTGGGATAATTTGAGCTATTCATCATTGTTGTCGGACATCACAATTAGGATTATTCAACATTTCTTTGGCTAGAAGCATTACTCATGTAGATGTAAACGTCTTCTCACAGAGACTTGCATAGTTGCATTCAGTCTCAGTTTGGTTCATTTTCTTAAACACCTGTTCTGCACTTCAACAGCTTCCAAGGATGCTGCTGTGGACAACCATGTATGTGCGAGCCGCATCCCATGGGCGGATGATCCCTCTGGTCATTGACATGCCTTCCAACAAAATCCCTTGATTCATATCTCTGTGACTTGTAAAGAACATAGAGAGGGTGGCAATGCCGCATAGAGGCTTTGGAGATGTTTTGTTAACCAATTGTCTCTGGTTGCAAGAGTTTAAAGAGTTATTTTTTTATTATAGGGCCAAGAATCAATTGGAAATGGATACCCACTACTGCTGGACATGCTAGGAAATCGACAGCCAAGGATTGGGTAACTTGACACACCATCAAATTCTATTTTATGTCTTTCTAATGCTCCATGTTGATGCTTGATTCTAGCTATTCGTCTGTTATTTACTTCTATCTCGTAGAGAAATATGAAGCATTTGCATTTGCATATATACATATTCCTATATGCATGCCAACCTCACTTTTCTAATTTGGAGTGTGTCATCGTCAGTTATGCTAGCATTATCTTTTTCTTCTATAACCCAGATAGCATATACACTATCAATGGTTAAGTATATCTATCCATATTGACCCATATAGAACAACTGTATGTCTTAACTGAACATAATGGATTTTTTGTACTTGATTTTTTTCCACTATAGGTGATTGATGTTCTACAATGTTTTTTGTGTCTGCTGCTTGCTGTTCATTAGTGTGTTTTGAACTATTGATGTATCTTGTGTCTCAGCAGATTTGCTGAAACATCAGGAAGGTCCTGTATCGCCTCTCCATTCTTGGCCACGAACACATTGTATTGTTTACTGATTTTTTTTGGGGAATTCTCTTCAAGACTATCATTTTTCATGCACGCATTGCTATTTGTGTTATTCTTTCCGGTCATGCTCAGTCATGAAGCATGACAATTGTGACATTGTTTCTAAACTAGCAGCTTGTGCATAGGAGCTGCCGAAGCACATCGCCAAGGTATTGAAGGAATCTACGTTGTAGTGTCAAGCAAGTTGATGGATCTGAACGGGAGTTCTAGGATAATATGGTGGTTGATGGCAGAGCCATCTCAAGTTGTAGACGTCCTTTACATTCTTTGGAAGTGGAGATATGTTTTGACTAGGAAAAACTTATGTAGATGTCATTTGCTTTGTAGTAGGAAGTCTAATAGTGTGTAGGAAAGTCTGTGTGGCGAGGAGTCCTGGTCTCTTTAGTGGCTATGATTCTAACTTTATTAAGCTCAATGATGTATTGTTTGGTTATTCTGAAAGAATTGTATGTCCTATTGAAATTTGATAGATATCTTTTTACCCTTACACTAAGCATAATCAATTGCTATCAGAAGACAGGAGCTTTCTCAATTCTCATATGTTTGTCATATGAATATTTTCAATATAGTTTCATGTTTACCACAAACTTTTATATAATTGGTTATGAAAAAATTGAAATTTTCTTTAAATGATTTAACAAAACTAAAATACTTGTTAGCTGTATACAATGGTGCGGTTTTAGGAATGATTTGTGCATAGCAACGCACGAGCAATTAGCTAGTTAATACAAAAGAACTAGTACTTTCAGAACGTGCTCTCTTGTACGGACTGGTTAGAATATTTAGCGTATATGTACTAGATGTTTGAAGGGAGGGCCCGGTGCAGCGGTAGAGCCTATCATCTGTAATCGAAAGGTCCCGAGTTCGAGTTCCAGCTTCTGCATATTATGCGGGTAAGGCCAGGGGCGGGCTTAAAGATACCTTTCCCTAGACCCCGCACAGAGCAAAAAGCCTACGGCACTCTGGGGTATGCCATTTATATGTACTAGGTGACACCCCGCGCGTTGCTGCCGGAATTCGGAAACTAACTTGAAAGTCAAATTTAATTGTAGAAATATCGTTTCAATTATATGCCAATATTTTTTAAAGACATTATAGTTGATAACATATTCAGCTCATTTGTTTTCTTATGGGAATTTTGTAACATGGTACTCACAGAGAACAATAGTCATGGGTGTCATTAGGGGTAGAAAATCGATTGAAGAAACCAATAGAGTCCTAGTGGATGGTGATGTGATATATTATTGCGAGAATTTCAGTGATAACACCATATGAAAACTTTGCATGTATAAAGTAAAAAAATTGATGAAAATATAAATAAAGATTTTAGTGAACGGCGTGGCATGCAATTTGGTGGGTATTTGAGATGACATAGCTAAGTTGCATGAATACGCCACATGGGAGCCTTGCATGCATGATGCCACAAAGAACCGATGGAAGATATCAATAAAGGTCTCAGTGGAAGGTGATGTGGCATGCAACTTAGTGGGTTTTTGAGATGAGGTAGCTACCTTGTATGTTGAGAGAATTGAAGTTAACGACACTTAGTGAATCTCAACTATATATGTTTTATAGATAATTAGATATAGATTATGTGCTAACAAAATACTAAAACCCCAAAAAGGAGCATATGCATGCAAAAGGAGCTATGCCCACAAAGAATCGGTGAAAGACATAAATGGAAGGCTTTAGTGACTAATGATGTGTCTTCTCTTGAATGCTAGTGCTCGGTGACGTGGCTTCACCAGAGCTCAGAAAAAAACCGGTAGTGGGGGGCACCAATTTAGATATAGAAGATAGAAGATTAGAAGTTCATTGATTATAGTACGTACCTACAACTAATTAAAATTTCTTACTTTGCCCCCTCTCTGCCTCTCTCTATTAATTAATATGGGTTTATCTACACCATAAAATTATGCGAAGTTTTTCATAATGTTTTCATGTGCGGAGGATAAGGTCTCCTACACCTCTTGATAGCCCAATTTTTCATGTTATGGGGGTAGTAAAATGTTGGAAAGTCTTCGAATATGATTTTTTACTTTAGAAAAATTGAAAACCACCTTCGAAACCAGCTAAAAGTGCATGTTTGTCCGGTTTTCTTAGCTTATGGTGCCCCATGTCCATTTCCGTAGTTCAATGTTGAAAATCAAATGATTTGGATAGTTTGAAGTTTTGAAACTGGCTTTTCCCTTTATTATATCATCTAATCATCATGGTTAAACTCTATACTAATGTCAATGTGAACCTACAAATTAATATTCCTATAACTTGAGGATCCGAACGAACCTAAGACTATAAAACTAACAAGAATGCAATATTCTAGAGGAGTTATGGTTGTTTGATTTATTTCCACTGGCGTATGTCATGCCAAACTTGTGGTAGACATTGTGGAAACTCAGAGATGGAAAACCTGTCAAAAAGTTCCGCGCTCAGCACCCTGGAAAATAAGTTTTCCACCTAATTCAGACTCATACTGCTGCATAAATGAAAAAACAATCTTCTTGAATTGGCAACCCTGGAATCGGCTTTATTCCATGATGAGCCGATACTCTATTTGTACCGGTTGTCTCAAATCACTGAACTCTTGGGCGCAGAACTTCTCCTTATTGAATTGGTCAATCATTATTGAAGGTCCTTCCAATTTAGCCTGAGTTTTTAGAACTAGGCGCAGCAGCATCCTCCACACTGTGTCATACGACTCCGATATATTCAGTTGTTTTTGTTTTCTGTATGATGTTGACCAAAGAATTTAGACAAATCTGGAACACAGTATCATGGATTGGCGAGGATATGGCATTGAGTCAAATTTTCACCGAGTTCATGTTGCCCAAATACATACGTGGATTGTTCTTGAGATATCAAAGTCTTCCTCTATCTACAATCCATCATATATCAACCACCACAAGTAGAGCATGCAACGCGATGCCTTCCTCTTGGTCTTTTATTGGGTTTCGGTGGCGGCACTAGGCGTCGCATGGCAGTCGTACGCCCGCGCGACCCTCTCCTTCTGGTCTGTCTACAGGCGCAAGGTGACCTGCTCCGCATCGTCGGCAACTCCACCATTTTTTTAATAGAAAGATTTTATTATTCTCAAGAGCAGTAATCGAGGTGATACAAGTTTTTGGAAGCCTCTTTCGACCTCTGCTTACAAAGCACACAGCCTAGGAAAAGTCCAACATCTCTGCTAAAACCAACCCGTAACATTCAATCCTAAGACTATACCGTCACCCATGCGCCAGAGTAAAAAACTCCAAGGCCACATGCGTCAATCGTCACGTAACCTCCGTCAAGGTGTCCAGCATATCCTCTCGCTGGAGCACAGCCAATGTACGCAGTCAATGGATATTAGTATGAATAACCTGCAAAGGAGAAGATCGAGGTTTTTTTCAAACACAATATCATTCCTGTACAGCCATAGCGACCAAACGGTAGCCGCCGCCCCCAAGAGTGCTATATTTCTGATTTTACTATCAAAGTTGTTTGTCCAATCCACAAACATATATGCAACGCTTTGAGGACAGTCGATGCCAAACGCAAATTGAATTATGGCCCAAACTGACCTCGCCAGCCGACAATCAAAAAACAGATGTTCGATCGTCTCATCTTTATGACAAAAGCAACATGTTTTGCTTCCTTGTCACCGTCTTTTAGCCAGATTATCTTTAGTTAAAATTACCCCTAGCTTTACATACCAAAGAAATACTTTGATTTTGAGATGCGCTTTAAGCTTCCATATTCTTTTGTTAATGTTACTAACTTTGCTCTTTATCAAGGCTTGGTAGTGTGATTTTACCGGGAATTACTTATTTTGGTTTAAGACCCAGCTAAATTCATCCTCTGAATCAGTTAGGACTATACCAATAATGCGTGGGTAAAGATGATTCCAAGCTACTACCTTTGGACCGCCAAGCAACCATCGCCATATTATGGTAGGTTGAGCGTCTGTTAAAACCTCAGCAATTGTTGCAAATTTGTTCCTAACAATAGAGTAGAGGCCAGGGTACTGCTCTCTAAGCGGTTTATTACCAAGCCAAGTATCCTCCCAGAATCTCACCTAAGATCTGTTATTGATCTTAAAGGTACCGAAACGAAGCAATTCTTGTTTCACCTTCATCAGACTGGACTAGAAATGTGAATCACCTGGTTTCCACTGTACTTGGACTAACGGCTTGGAGCCTAAATATTTAGCTCTTAAAAGTTGTTGCCAAGTACCTTTTGTGGTTAGAAGCTTAAACAACCACTTAAGAGAGCGACATTTTTCAAATGTAAGTCATGTATTTCAAGCCCCCCTTGCTCTTTAGGCTGGCAAAGGATACTCCATTTAGCCCGTCTGTATTTTCTTTTGTTCTCATCTCCTTGCCAAAAGAAGTGAGAACGAAAAAAATCTAACTTCTTTAAAACTCCTCTTGGGATAGAAAAGAATGACATCATATACATAGGTAGGCTACTTAACATCAAGTTAATTAGTGTTAGTCGTCCTCCCACCGAAAGATGCTTTCCTTTCCAGCTGCTTAGCCATTTTTCAAATCTTTCTTCTACCAACTTCCAATCCGAGTTTCTAAGTTTCCTATGGTGAATAGGAATTCCTAGATATTTCAAGGGTAGCTATCCTTGCTTATAGCCAAACAAGTCTAAGTATTGGTTTAAAGAATTTTGTGCTTGTCCAAAACAGAAAACTTCACTTTTGTGGAAGTTAATTTTCAGACCTGAGATTTGCTCAAAAGCACATAAAAGGAGTTTCAAATTGCTAGCCTTTTCTAGATCGTCTTCCATAAGGAGAATCGTGTCATCTGCATACTAGAGAATGGACAAGCCATCGTCAATTAGATGGTTCACTACACCACCAATTTGTCCCCGGTTCTTGGCTCTTTTAATTAAGACAGCTAGCATATCAGCAACAATGTTGAAAAGGATTGGTGATAAAGGATCTCCCTGACAGAGTCCCTTCTTTGTCTAAAAGTAGTGTCCAATTTCCCTGTTTACATTCACTGCAACACTGCCTCCCGATATGAAGGTCTTAATCCAAGAGATCCACTTGGGTGAGAAACTTTCATTAGCAAGGCTTGTAACAGAAAAAGGCCATTTGACCTTGCCATAAGCTTTCTCAAAGTCAATCTTGACAACCATACTACTAAGTTTCTTCCTCAGAATTTCATGTATACTTTCATGTAGAATGACAACCCCTTCAAGGATGTTGCGACCCCTCATGAAAGCCGTTTGACTAGGGCTTATTACTTTGTCGGCTATCAGGTTCATTCTATTTGTGATTACCTTTGTGAAGATCTTAAAGCTCACATTCAGTGGACAAGATGTGAAGCATGGAAAACATATTGAGTCATCGACGTTATGCGCTGGGCGGCCACGGTGGAAGTTCTGCTACTGTCCCAACGGCCCCACCAAGGATTCAGAGAGCAGCCGCCCGGCCATGGTGCTCCTGTTGATGGAGAACCGCTTCCCGACGTTCCAAGGCAACAGATGGGTGGACTTCACAACCACTGCCACGTTCAACTTGAGCGTTCTCAATGGCCACGTATGGCAACCCACCGGTACGTAGTATGGTGGTGTCGACTGACATTGTTGAGGGCATGCCAGAGGAGAGAGAGGAGGCGATGCGTCACCTCAAGGACGATAGCCTCATCGTTCGCTACGACATCCCCATCCATAAATTCGAGAATGATCGGAGTACCACATCACGTGCTTCCTTGGTGAGTAAAATGCATGAGCGGTCCTCGAAATTGGCAACGTGTGTCACTTAGGTCTCTAAACTTATAAAACTAGGACCTGGGTCCCTAAACTTGGCTAAGGTATCATCTATGTCCCAAAACCGCTCTCTAAAACCATTTTCTCCTCTCTGGTGATGATGTGGCATGCTGACATAAAATCTGGGCCTCTAAACTTAGATATGGTGTGATCTAGGACCATAAACTTAGCGGGGGTGTCATCTAGTTCCCGAAACATTTTACCTTTACATGACCAAAACAATTTTTTTGGTCGGAAAGCACCAAAATCCTTGGAAAGATTTTCTATGATTTTTTTAATTTGGGGAGAATTCAAAATTCAGAACGGAATAGTTTCTTGTACCAGACCGGAAACAAAAATACACATGATTTTATCATGCGAGTTCTACCATGCTAGTCGGCATCCTCTCGCATCCATCCTCTGCAGTCATCGAGAGGAATGCCGATAGCGGAGGAGTGCTAACCATCCCCTCACTGGAAACCACTTCCTGTCATCATCCATGTCACCGCCATCCTCCAACACTAGCCCTTCTCTTGACGACGGCAAAAGGATAAAGAGCGATTTTGAAACCACCATGATAGCCCAACCAAGTTTAGGGATCCAAATAACACTAACACCACTGGCCAAGTTTAAGGACCTAGATTCTCTGTCAGCATGCCATGTCAGCACCCGGAGCGAGCAAAGCGGTTTTGTGACTAGATGATACACTAGCCAAGTTTAGGGATCCGAATTCCTAGTTTTCTAAGTTCAATGAACTAAGTGACATGCTGTCAACTTCAAGGACCGCCCACATATTTTACTCATGATATTATTATTATCATCGTGAAAAAATTAGGTGATCATTCATTCGCTAGGTGTAATTAAAGGAACTAATGCATGAACCAAATCTCTACCTAATATTAAAACAAATAAAGTTTTTGGTGCATTCTTACAAATAAGCCCCACCGCCGATCAGTCTTCCAGCACCTGTGCATACAGCCTCTCCGTTTCCTAGTCCGTCGCTCCGTCTCTCTGTGTTTTCTTCCCTCTCCTGCACGAATGGCGTCCACAGCTGCTCAAACCTACAACACCGGTGTTGGACCGAGACTCGCGACCAGAGGGGGGGTGAATGGTCGAAACCAAAAACACGCCCAAAAACAAAACCCCTCTAAACTGAGCTAAGTGTCGGCCACTGGGAGGCTATACACTTAGCAAAGCACAGCGGAAAACAACACAAAAAATCTCACTTCAAAACGCCAACGAACAAGGCGTAAGTGAGCACTCAACCCCCTGCGTCGCTTCAACCGATGTCCCTCATCGGTCGAATCACGCAGGAAAGGGGGGAAGACGAGAAAGAAAAGAGAAAAGCACCGACCGGAACAAAACACACAGCGTCGGTTCAACCGATGGTTGTGTCGATCGAATCCCGTAGAGCCAAAACACAAACGCAGCGCTCCCTGCAGAGATCGACCGATGACGTCGTGGGTTAAACCAAAGAAGACGTCGAAACAATCACACAAGGAAGAAAACACGGGAGAGAAAAAGGAAACGACCGATGAGAAGAGAAATGGGGTCGTCGGTCGAACCGATGCCCTTCTCTTCACACAGGTAAAAACAGGGCGAATGGCTACAGCCAAAACCCACCGATGCAAGGGTCGGCCCATCCGATGTGACCCAGAAAAACTTCCGCGAAACCCTAGATCGAACCAAAATCAAATCAAACGAACTCTAATCCTTCCCAAACTTTTAGGACACGCAATTGAATCTACAAAGAGGCTATCCCAAAAAGAAATCCTCGAAAAGGACTCACCAACCTTGCGAATTTCAACCGGTCAAAGCGAAAGGGACGAGAGCTCAAGAACGAACGAAGAACACATGATTCATGCCGCAGCCATACTCAAGGGGTGATTCATGGAATCAAATGGAGTATGAGGTGCGGCGGAAGATGAATCACAAGATCCAATCACTTGGCAAACTCAAAACCACAAAAAGCCAAGGGATTGAGATCAAATCGGGCAAGGAGAGAAGGGAGAGGAAAAGGGGATCTGCTCAAGGACGAAATTAGCACAACTAAAAGCTTTGATTACTACAAGAACAGAATTACACAAGAGTTCACAACCTGCCACCCTTCACCCTTCCCACTAAACTAGATCATCTAGGCTAAGGAGGGATTAATCTCTCTAACCTAGCCTCTCATGAGCATGTAAGCACTTGGTTGTCTAAGCTCTCACAAACAAACCAAGTGGGAGAGGTAACCCTAATGGGCTGCCCACCTTGGTTTATATAGGCCATGAAATAGGACCTAAAGATGACACTTAACCCTACACTTAAACTAAGCGACTCAACGCCCATACGGGCAAAACCAGAAAGATACATCGGATATTCTCATCCAACAGCGCCCGTAGCCTCGAGTGGTTGCTTCGATCCTATGCATCCGCGGGATGTCCACCACGCGCCGTCGGAGTCTTTTATGTCGTCTATCTTATCCAGGCCTCTGCCGGCCCAAATAAGGTGGCGATGGTTTTGAGGTCCCAAACCATCCAAACCGGTGTGCCCATGAGCGTTGCTAGCCCATGAGCCCGTCCATCTGGGCGCCTTCCGAAGTAGTCGCCGAAGCTTGCTGCTTTCCCAAGTAGGTGACGGTTTTACGCCGAAACCGCCAAAGCGCCTGCCGCCCATTGCCATGCACCCGGATTGGACACCACGGCCCCGGCGCTCTTCAGCCCGCTTACCGCCCTCCGTGTACCTGAGTCGAACACCAGCATCCACCACGGCAGGTCGTATACCCTCTTCAGGGTGGCCCCTCTTCAGAGGACTTCATCTCCATTCACCACCCTCTTCAGGGTGGCGAGCCTTCCATTGACAATCACTCATCATCTAGGAGCCATGAGGCCCACCCTATTCAGGATGGCTCCTCAATCTCCCCCTTGATGAGTGCATTGTCAACATCCTCATCTTCTTCTCTAGGTGCAGCAACTCTTCAGCTACCTACAACCTGCATCCAAAGGTGGAGACAAGAAAAACAAAGCAAAATACAAGACAAGACGGGAAACAGGAAAGGATAACCAAAGAAGAAAGAGAAAGTTTAACCAAATGACCAAGAGCCAAACAAAAGCAGAAATAGGTCATCTGAGCTAAACAAGAGCAAAGCCAAAAATCGGCCCCCTAAGATAAGGGAAACAACTCTACGCAGCCGATCAAACTAGGCATGACCCCTCAAAGTCAGAGGCAAGGCTCAACACAGTCATGCAACAAAGCCGAAATGCGCAAAGAAAGCCACAGAACCTGTTTGGGACCTCAAAGTCCTCGAGCCGATGTCGCCAATGATCCTCTCCGATGGGTGATCCCACTGGACCGCCCGGGAACCAGTTGCCCGGGAAGTCACCTCCCCTGCGTCCGCAGCAGGCCCCTCTAAGGTAGAAGGTACGTCGATCGTAGTCGTACTCGTGATCGGTGGTATATAATCATCATCGCTCGTCTCAGAGGGTGTGGGATCTGCAGCACACGTAGTAGTCCCACCATCACCATCTTCAGGGGCATCTTCCTCCTCCTCAAAGATAGAGGCGCCCAACTCATCATCACCTGAAAGCTCAAAGACAGGGGTTGAGCAAGGCATAGTTTTATCAAAAGAAACCTCACAAGTCTCCACTACCTGTTTGGTGTCAAGGTTCCACACATGAAACCCTCTCGAGTTCAAGGCGTAACCAAGAAAGACACCATCCGAGCAGCGAGAATCAAACTTATCCAAATGCCCCCCCACTTGAGCACAAAGCATCTGCAACCAAACACACGCAGATGGCTCACTTTGGGCTGTCGACCATACCGCAACTCATATGAAGTCTTACCAAGGTAAGCTCGAAGAAAAATGCGGTTGGCGACATAGCAGGCCGTGTTCACTGCTTAAGCCCAAAACCAGCGAGGAGTCCTATGCTCATCGAGCATCATCCTGGCCATCTCAACAAGCGTGTCGTTCTTGCATTCCACAATGCCGTTCTGTGGGGGAGTATATGGAGAAGACAGCTGATGGTCCAGACCATGATCACTGCAGAAGTTGTCCATATGAGAGTTCCTGAACTCAGTTCCATTATCGGAATGAATAGCCCTCACTCGGCCATGACTCTCGTTGTTCAACCTCAAGATCAGATCGTGAACAAAACCGAAAACTTCGTCCTTCGACTCAAGAAAGAACACCCACGAGAACCGAGAGAAATCATCCACTACCACTAGCACATACCACTTCCCACCAACCGACCGAACCCGAGCAGGACCCACAGTATCCATATGTAAAAGCTCATTCAGGTACGAAGTCATCACCTGATTAACAGGTGTGTGAGAAGTAGCAACCATCTTCCCATGGCGGCATGGATGACAAACCAAATCCTTCTCCAACTTGAGCTTGGGCAATCCTCGGATGAGACCCATAGAGCTCAACCTCACTTGGAGATCAAAATTCAAATGGCCTAACCTCCTATTCCACTTCCAGAGCTCAGAAACACTAGAAGAAGAAGGACCGGAACCAACAAGACAACACGAAGGGCCAGCGGAACGAGAAAAGTCAATCTGAAAGATACGACCAAAAGGCAAAATCTTACAAACTAACTCTCCCTTAGCATCCAAAACACGAGAGCAACCCTTCTTAAAGCACACTTCACACCCTTCATCGAGAAGTTGCGAAACCGAAAGCAAATTGAAGCCAAGCTTCGAAACAAAAGCAACTTCCCTCAGGGAGAACTTCTCAAAGACCGAAACAGAGCCAACACCCACAATTTTACCTTGACCTTTGTCCCTGAACGTGATGTAGTCCTTGCCGCTCGTCGGGGTGAGGCTGGAGAACCATCTGTGCTACCCCATCATGTGCCTGGAGCAGCCTGAGTCTATGATCCATACGTCCTCCATGCCTCGCTCCTGCAAAAATCAACGGTCAAATGGATGAGCAAATGGTCCGACACTGGGTGAGTCGAAAACCAGTGCCGTGCCATCTGCTCATAGGTAGGTTGAAAAGCAGGTGCAGAAGAACCAAAGTACTCAGAACCAAAGCGTGGATCTCTCTCAAACCGTGCACGCTCAAACTCAAAGCTCGGAGGACCAAAATCATATCCAAAATGATGTCCTGGAGCCTGAGGAAAGAAATCACCAACAGGAGCATGATGCCCAAAGTTGTCTCCACTACCACCACCTACACGACGCGCCCGGCCGTCTGACCACTCCACGCGCCGAGGAAAGACAGGTCCACTACCCTCCTGGTGGAACTGGTCCTTGTTCCTCCAAGACTTCTCCAACCTCTCCGCTCGCTTCCTTCTGAAGCAAAACTCCTCAAGGTGACCCTGACGGTGACAGTAGTCACACACAAAGGTCTCAGACTAAGGCTTAGGCTGAGGCTGAGGCTTTGGAGCTTGTGGTGGAGGCTTAGGTTTGGTGGCCTTGGGTTCAGCCTTGGGTTTGGCCTTGGAGGTCCCCGGAAGGGAGTCAAGGCTGTTCTGAAGCTCTTTAGGCTGGGGATCCAGACAAGCTTCTTGGGAGGTTTCTTAGGAGGCTCCTGAAAGATGCCATCCTTAGGCTGATCAGGCTTGAAACCCTTGGTGTTGTGGGTCTTGGGAAAGCGCTGTTCAGGAGAAAGCTTGCTCCACTCCAACACCTTGTCAAGCACACTCTCAAAGTCAGCCTGGGAGTACTTGTACCGCACACTGAAACCATCCTCCTTCTTGAACTGACGGATCATCATCCCCAGCTGAGGCCCTCTGGCTGACACCCAACTTAAGATCTGCCTAAGGTAAACATTCTCCGAATCGGAGTTCTCCTACTCCTCTCTCAGGTCAGAAAGCAAAACCGCCTAAGCGGCACAAGTGTTGCACTCCTCACTAGGATAGCTAGATCTCTTCTCTAAACGCTTCACTTCAGCCTTGCAGGCTGCTAGCTCCATCCTAATCGAGATACAGTCTTCACAAATGCTGGATGGGGTAGTCCACTTCTCAAGATCTCCTCGAGCCTATGCTAACTCCTCTCTGAGTGTAGGACAGACCTTACACGCTCCAAGTAAAGTGGGACGAGCACGAAAACCCTCCAACTCTGCACTCACCCTCTCAAGATCCCTAACCTGCTCATCACACTGCTTCCTAAGCTTCTCTAGCTCACTCTCAAGATGTGGGTAGGTCTCACAGGGCTCAACATCAGAAACAACTAGGGCTTGGGCAGCTAGGAGGTCTCTCTTGGTGGACTCTAGATTTGCACGAAAAGCATCCCTTTCCTCCACCAACTGGGCATACTTGTACTTCAGCTCTCCCAAGTCAGCCATCACAGCTAAATAGCTCTCACACTCAGACATGGGATTAGGCTCAGGAGGTGGTGCACTCAACGCTGCAATCTTGCCATTTGCAATGACAAGCTCAGCACAAACCCTCTCATAGGCCTTGAACGTCTTCTTGGTGATTTTGGCATAACGCTTAAGCTCTCTCTTGTTGTCCTCTAAGATCTCCAAGATCTCCTCATCAGACATGCTCACCTCGGATGACATGTCATCGTTGGAGCTCGGATCCTCCAGTCCAGCACCTTCTCTGTCCAGGGCCATAGTGCAAAAGCCACTGGAGCTCCTGGTGCTTCGCCAACTCCTCCGCTCAGGGCTCATAGCCATGAAGCAGAGTCCGGCGGGTCCTCCAGCGCCCTTCTTACCTCCTTTCTTGATGACGATCTCATTGTCGCTTGAGCTCGAGGAAGAGGAGGAAGAAGATGAGTCATCCTCCAGAAGGTGTTCCTGGATCTTTGCCATGAAGGCCCGCTCCCGGTGCTTGGACTCCTTGTGGAAGCTCTTGGCGAACTTCTTGAAGTTCTTGATCTGGGAGCCCTTCCTTGGACGGTGCCTGTAGTCATTCTGCTTGTGAGGACCACCGGAGTCATGCGTCCCGCTGCCGTTGCCCTTCGTGTAGTAGGCGTTCCGCTTGGGGCAGTCAGCGACGAAGTGGCCTGAATCGCCACACTCAAAGCACCCTGGCTTGGAGCCGTGCTTCTTGGCCATCCGCCTGTCATACACGCGTTGGACGCAGTTGTTGAACATGCACAGATCTTCATCTCCCAGAGTGTCCAGCTGCTCCTCTGAAATAGACAACAGAGACACAGAAGACAAAGCAAAGCTGTCACTGGAGTTAGACTTAGCACCCTCAGCTGAGGCCAAAGCCAAGCTCTTTGAACCTCCTCCCTGTGGAGTCGACCGTAGCTGTTTATCAACCTCAGAAGCTTTGAGCTTGCTGAATAGTTGTGCAGTGGTGAGGGTCTCATAAGAAGCCCCCTCAACTATGGCCGAAGTTGTCGTTTCCCAGACCTTAGGATCAAGCGTATGAAGAAGCTTGAGAGCATGCTTATGGTCAGTGGGAAAATAGTCGGTAGCACTCTTGTTGGCCCAGAGCTTGTTGATGACTGACTGAAAACGGCCAAACATCTCCTCAACTGACTCCCCCAACTTCTGGGTGAAATTCTCATATTCACGCCAGTGAGTCTGAAATAGACGTGCTTTGACAGCGTTTGTACCCTCGTGGTGCTCGTTGAGCCTGGCCCAGATCACATGGGCTGTCTCAAGATGACTCACTTGCTTGAACTCCTCAGTGCCGAGGCCAGCGAAAAGCAGATTGACTGCCTTGCTATTCCGCTCGAACTTGGCAATAATAGCATTGTCAGTCCGAGTCTCCGGAATAACCTAAGTCGCATCCTGGGTGATAGCCCATATGTCACCGCCCTGACTCAGGAGAAACGTCTTCATGCGAGTCTTCCAGTAGTCATAGCCAAGGGCTTCAAGTGACGGTGCTTTCCCGGGATTCGACATGGTCGCAAGCGGACTTAGAACCGGTTAAGGCACCTGAAAGTCCTTAACCTGGCTCCGATACCACCTGTTGGACCGAGACACGCGACCAGAGGGGGTGAATGGTCGAAACCAAAAACACGCCCAAAAACAAAACCCCTCTAAACTGAGCTAAGTGTCGGCCACTTGGAGGCTATACACTTAGCAAAGCACAGCGGAAAACCACACAAAAAGTCCCACTTCAAAACGCCAACGAACATGGTGTAAGTGAGCACTCAACCCCCTGCGTCGGTTCAACCGATGTCCCTCATCGGTCGAATCACGCAGGAAAGGGGGGGGAGACGAGAAAGAAAAGAGAAAAGCACCGACGGGAACAAAACACACAGCGTCGGTTCAACCGATGGTTGTGTCGGTCGAATCACGCAGAGCCAAAACACAAACGCAATGCTCCCTGCAGAGATCGACCGATGACGTCGTGGGTTAAACTGATGAAGACATCGGAACAATCACACAAGGAAGAAAACACAAGAGAGAAAAAGGGAACGACCGATGAGAAGGGAAATGGGGTCGTCGATCGAACCGATGCCCTTCTCTTTACACAGGCAAAAACAGGGCGAATGGCTACAGCCAAAACCCACCGATGCAAGCGTCGGTCAATCCGATGTGACCCAGAAAAACTTCCGCGAAACCCTAGATTGAACCAAAATCGAATCAAACGAACTCCAATCCTTCCCAAACTTTTAGGACACGAAATTGAATCTACAAAGAGGCTATCCCAAAAAAGAAATCCTCGAAAAGGACTCACCAACCTTGCGAATTTCAACCGGTCAAAGTGAAAGGGACGAGAGCTCAAGAACGAACGAAAAACACGTGATTCATCCCGTAGCCATACTCAAGGGGTGATTCATGGAATCAAATGGAGTATGAGGTGCGGCGGAAGAAGAATCACAAGATCCAATCACTTGGCAAACTCAAAACCACAAAAAGCCAAGGGATTGAGATCAAATCGGACAAGGAGAGAAGGGAGTGGAAATGGGGATCTGCTCAAGGACGAAATTAGCACAACTAAAAGCTTTGATTACTCGAAGAACAGAATTACACGAGAGTTCACAACCTGCCACCCTTCATCCTTCCGACTAAACTAGATCATCTAGGCTAAGGAGGGATTAACCTCTCTAACCTAGCCTCTCATGAGCATGTAAGCACTTGGTTGTCTAAGCTCTCACAAACAAACCAAGTGGGAGAGGTAACCCTAATGGGCTGCCCACCGTGGTTTATATAGGCCATGGAATAGGACCTAAAGACGACACTTAACCCTACACTTAAACTAAGCGACTCAACACCCGTAGGGGCAAAACCGGAAAGATACATCGGATATTCTCATCCAACGGTGCCCGTAGCCTCGAGTGGTTGCTTTGATCCTACGTATCCACGGGATGTCCGCCACGCGCCGTCGGAGTCTTTTATGTCGTCTATCTTATCCAGGCCTCTACCGGCCCAAATAAGGTGGCGATGGTTTTGAGGCCCCAAACCATTCAAACCGGTGTGCCCATGAGCGTTGCTAGCCCATGAGCCCGTCCATCTCGGCGCCTTCCGAAGTAGTCGCCGAAGCTTGCCGCTTTCCCAAGTAGGTGACGGTTTTACGCCGAAACCGCCAAAGCGTCTGCCACCCATTGCCGTGCACTCGGATTGGACACCACGGCCCCGGCGCTCTTCAGCCCACTGACCGCCCTCCGTGTACCTGAGTGGAACACCGGCATCCACCACGACAGGTCGTACACCCTCTTTAGGGTGGCCCCTCTTCAGAGGAGTTCATCTCCATTCACCACCCTCTTCAGGGTGGCGAGCCTTCCGTTGACAATCACTCATCATCTAGGAGCCATGAGGCCCACCCTATTCAGGATGGCTCCTCAACCGGCAGTCACAACTCCTATCTCACATCCACATCTCCTCCTCAGACGTCCTACCCGTCAGCTCGCCCCAAGATGCTCAACGATCATAACACCGCATCCTCCACACCCCCTGACTTTCCCTCTCTTTGCAATCCCTCATGTTGACATGCGGCGATGGTTAAGGTAATGGGAGTGCGAAAGAGTTACAACAGGGCATCGTGCCTAGGAACACCACATGTGGAAGTGAGGAGGTTGTGGCTAGAGCTCCAGATACAACCAGCAACGGCAACTGCACAGAAGGGGAGGAGAGCCTCAGTGACCGCAGCTCGCGCCTCGCCATGGTCACTGCCTCGCTGGTGTTGAGAGGGAAGAGGATGCTGGTGTTGAGAGGGAAGGGGAGGAGAGCTATGTGGGAGAGGGGGAGACTAGAGAAGAGGAGGTAGCTCGGGTGCCATCCTATGACCGCCGGAAAGGCATGGAGCAGGCGGGTGTCCCCTGTGGCCATGGGCAGATGATGGCACAACCACGGTATGTAGGAGGTCATGCTACTGCTCCTCTGAGTCAATGAATGCCTGCGCAAATCCTCGTGTCGCCACTCGAGCGGGGAGGAGTCTGGAGATTGCAGGTATGGGAAGGGGGACTATTGCTGGGATGAGGACTGGATCACTAGAGTCACTGCTCGCGCAGGAGGACGAAGACTTTGTGACTTATCCATTTTATTAAAGTCAACACAGCAGCTATTTGTTTATTCTTTAGCTGTTTATTTTTACAGTTTAATCCACATTGAAAACTATATGATTAACTATATATATTTTTCATTTTTTGGACTTTAGACAAAGGAAGCTTTATTTCACGATGAAATAATGTTCTGGCCTCTGCACTGAAATGTGCACTCAGCCAACAAAGATAAAAAAAGAAGAAAGAAATCTGGAAAGCATTAGGCATTCTAGAGTTACAAATCAACATACAACTCAAACCACGAAACAGCCTGAACCCAACTACAGAGAAAGCTTGATGCAGCTGCACATATTTTGACATACCACGAAGTGAGATGGTCAAGCTCCACAAAACTCCGTCGTCCTCCCCAAAAGAAGTAGATGAATAGTTCACCTGAAGCATCTCACAAATCTCTGAAACCCACCTTCTTCACCAACCAGCCACAAGTTCGACATCCACAAACAATGATCAATACAGTAGACTAGAACACTAGCATTGCATTGAGTTGTAGTTGAGCTTTTTGTTTCCACTAAACACCCACAAACAGGAACCCCCTTCTCCTCCAAAGCACATAACTAACCACCATCCAAAAAAGTATACTCTTGATGACCATTGGTACACAATAGTCTGCTAGAGTAACGTCCATCTAGAGATACGATGATAAACTGCACCGTAGTCTCTCCTCCAAAAGGATAGGTTTTTAACCTGGAGACCGGTGTAGGAGGCAAAGAAGACTCCATGGCGATGCTTTCAATGAGGTTAAAGACGTCCACAGACGCCGCCATCGTCAAAAGTCATGTTTTCCCAGCCATACACCACACTTCTGGCAACGAACATCAAATTGAGCTCAATCATTGGGTGAACTCGATGCGCTGCGTGCCGGCGCTGGGGTGGTGGCTGATTGCTGTCGGCATCTTCTGCTCTGCCTTCACCTCCTCCTGCTTGTTTGGCTCCGCGTCGCTCTTATGGTTTTAAATATAGCGGGCTAAGGGGTTTAGTGGCGTGCTTCTCAAAACGACAAATAGCGGACTATATCGGGATATAGCGGGCTAAATGATGCTATAGCGCATGGCTTTTCCCTTCCAAAACAGCTATAGCGGGCTATAGCAGAGGCTATAGCCGGCTCTTTAAAACCTTCTCGCTCTGCTCGCTCAAATGTCTGGTACTCCGGTATACACAGTATGTATACCTTGCTGACTTGCTGTCTGTACATCAAATCATCAATACATAGTAATCCATGCATCTTAATTTTAACCTGAATCGTATACACTAGAACCCACGGCGCAGCGTTGCCGCGCCTTCTCATTTGAGAGACCCAATTTTGTTTATAAATTGTGGGATTAGAATTGTCTTTTTATGCTTGCTGGTCATATAATATTATGACATACGTTGTGTGATTAATCAAAAAGAAGATCATATCTAGTGCATGCCGGATAGTCTGATCGAGAACTATAAATAGCAAATTAAATCTTTGAATGATCGCAAAGTTTCTAGTATTTTGTGGTCGTGATTTATGATCTAGAATAGATATGTGGAATCGTAATTCCTTATAAATTTGATAAACGCGACTGCCTAAGGATCACACATCACACATGACACATAGATTGAAGATATGTTGGCTAGCTATTATCAATAATTACATTGAAATTTTTGGATTGCTTCCAATCCGATCCAGCATCATCTACTGCTTGTCATCGGCTGTGGCTTCCTGAGATATGCAAACACCATGCATGGGGTTCAGGGATGCTGAGCATACAAAATTGTGCCTAGTGTGTCTTCAGTGAAGGAATTTACCTGCCCATGAGGTGAACACATGCATCAATATCCAGTTAAGAGTTGCAATTGTTTTGCTATCTCTGGTCTTAAGTCCTAAAAAATGCTACTGTACTCAAGTTGCCCAGATTTTCTAAATCTGCAATAAATGCATATACAGGGTTATATAATTTTCAGCAAAGCTAAGATAGCACCTGTGTTCTTGGAATCTCAAATTAGTGTTGCAGTTAACACTCGGGGTGAAAACTTCAAATTATTTTCCATGGACAATATAACAAATACATGGTGTGCGTTGCGCAAAGAGTACATAGTAAACCCAGGGCAAGATCTCAATCCTGAAATCAGTCTTGCCTAGATTATTGATGGTTGAATCCAGTTGCAGCAGCCCAGCGCCCCGGCGCCAGCAGCATACCTGCTTGAGAGCTTGCGCTGGAGAGTAGCTAGCAACCCAGAAGAGTAGCAGGAGTCTCTGCCTCTACCTTCTATCTTCTCATGGCTCGAGGTCGCCCACAAGACCACAACAAGGTGTGCGTTCAGTGATTCAGATGGGAAGCTGTAGAGGAAGATGAAGAGGCGGGCATGCGGTAGGCGACGGGCCTGACCGCCCGGCCGGTGATGATGGAGAGGGATAGACGGGCCGAGGCGTGGGAAAGGAAGGGAAGAGAAGCGCCAGGAGAGTGTACCTGTGGGGCCGTAGAGGGAGACGGAGAGGCGGATCGGAGGCGGCGCCGTCGTGCTGTGGGCCGTGGTTGTCGCTCCGGCAAGGCCGGTTGGCCTGGGCTTGTCGTCTGCTGATGGAGGTCGCCGCTTCGTGGGCGCGGCAAAGAAGACGCAACTTTTCCTTGCCGTCGTTGTGGCTTCGGTCACTGATGACCCCGTGGACCTGCTCTTCAGGGGCGAGCGTGGTGCCGGCAAGGCAAGGGCGATGTCGACGCGAGGCGCCGCCACCGGATCTCCACACGCAGTATCTAATCGGCGGGCGCTATGCCGTCCACGCGAGGATCTCCGGCGCTGCGCCATCAAGGCCGCCGCCGTCGACGAGTACCGTGCGCCTCCTCTATGAACAGCCGCCCCAGCCTACCCCTCACCCGCGCGGCTCCGCGGCCGCCGGAGTAGGTTGCGCTGCACACCCATGGCCGCCGTGGACACAGCCGCCGGCGCCGCCTCACCCGAACACCGGGTAGAAGGGCCTGATCCAGCCGGCCGCGTGTCGGCCAGCGCGGCGGTGCCTGCGGAAGAGGCGCCGATGAGGCCATCGTTCAGCTGAGCCCGGGGGCCCGGCGTCCGCATGGGTAGTGGCGGCGGCCTCGCTCGCTCGAAGGGCCGCGAACCCGGCCAAGAGCCCAAGAACGACGGTCAGATGATAACCTTCCCTGATATCCAACGGTGAGAAATTTAGGTCGACGTGGCCCAATGCTAGCTTGAGGGAGTGGCGTGACTTTCGTATCTGTTGGGCTTCAGTGACCGGCGTACATGGGCGAACGACCGGTGTGTGGACGCTGCTGTCGTCGACGCTCTGCTTCCTCTGCGCCTTCAACCTACGCAGCAAGCCGCTGTACGCGGCCACCTTCCTGTCCTTCCTCTACGCCATCGCCTACCTTGCCATGCAGTGCCTGCTGTACCACACAATCCATTTTGCACAATCTCATCCCCTTCATCTTCGTCGCAGGTTAATTAAACATATATCATCATCAGGTCACACAAGCTCGTTGGTTTTCATGACCTCCGACTGATAGCTTTTGTTTAACCTGCTTTTTCCGTTCTCAAATGCAGGGACGTCCATGGTTTGGATGCTGCTTCAGTGGAACTCCGATGGTGGCCATGGACGCCATCCCCGTGAGGCTACCAAGCATCCGTGATCCTGGCCTGTTTTTTTCCCCAGTCAGTGCAATAACGGGCGTCTCCTCTGTAGTACGTACTTCTTAATGTAATCATTATGTAACGTCATGAAACTTTGCTGGGTCTCACAGTGTGACAGTAATCGAGATTCCATTATGCCTCAATTCATGCATGTGATGATGAAACGTACGTGCAAGGAAATCGGTTGTAATATCTATTATATAAATATTTGAAGAGCAAAAGAAGTCACTATGTTCGCCGAGAGGGCTTAGAAATTCCCACATTAATCGTAAAAAAGAAAAAAAACCCTCTACCGTCGGATTTTATGAAGATCTAACGGTCTACATTAAACCATATTAAATATAAAAAGCAAAAGGCTCAACCGTTAGATTTTATAAACATCTAACGGTCTATATTAACCCGATAAAAAAAACCTCAGTCATAGAAATCATAGAAACCGTCGGATTTTATGAAGATCAAACGGTCTATATTAAACCATATTAAATATAAAAAAAGGAAAAAGCCCAACCGTTGGATATTATGAACATCCAATGGTTTATATTAAACTGTATCAAATATTAATGAATATCTCACAACCTATGATACATTTAATTCTTATTAGATCAATTTAAATATTTTGTATCACTAAACAAATAACAAAAAGAGAGTGACAAATCATCAACCATATGTTGAAGCTTCGGTCAAATAATATGTCGCTCTTTGTCCCGTGGGTGTATATTACGTCTAATAATATATCACAAATAGAACAACAATAAAATGTATAAAAAAAGAAAATTATCATAACAAATACTAGATACCCGCGCTATTTGCGCGGGTCACCTCGCTAGTGTTGCAGATTTGAGTTCACCATTGGATAGCTCTCGTCGAAACGATAAAAATTTGAATATATAATTTACCGAAACGGAGCTATGGTGGCAAAAAAATCAGGATAATAGTACCATCAGACAATTCAATGGTTATCATCTTATCCTATGCCAATAGAAAGTTCTGAGCTTAAATTCGAGTGCCAACAGATTATATGATATTCGAAACTTTTGTCCGTGTCACTGCCTCACTGGATGACTGGATTTTCTAGTGTTTAGATAAGTTTATTTAATGATTCAATTCGATGTCTGTAGAATGTCTGGACAATGATTCGTCGTCATTGGATGATCTGATGATGGAGTTCCGATGCACTAGATTATACAGTGAGGGCTAAATTTCTATAGTTTCATGATTTATATATATCTACTACTTTATCCTTAAATATATGACGTTGGACAGTAACTGAACCCACTGAAAATAACTATTTTCAGCTGTTTCTAGCCGCCGACTTTTACATAATGAAAAGAAAGCTTAGGCGGAAAAATGCTGAAAACAACACTATTTTCAGTGGCCAGACCAGGCCGCTGAAAACATGGGCCATTGACAAATTTCGGCGGCCATACAAAAGTCTTTGTATATCTCAAATGTTACCAAACTCAAGTTCATTAATATGTCCACATCTAAACAATGAAAGCCTTATTTTCACTCATCCTGAAAGTCACATAGGTCTTGGCTCATTTGAGTTATGCTCGCTACCACCTTAGGCGAAGAGGTTGTTCACAAGATCCGTGTGTCGTCAAATTTTCATGGAATAAAGAATAAGACAAGTCTACTGCTTCAAAGAAAGGATCTTATGATAGTCAATATGGGCCCTCAGCACCCATCAATGCACGGTGTTCTTCGACTGATCGTTACTCTCGATGGTGAAGATGTTATTGATTGCAAACCTATATTAAACCAAAATTCTAGCAAATAGGAAACGACACAATCAACCAATAAAATATGGAAAAAGTATAGATAACCCCCTGAACTATATGAGGTTGGATACTTCACCCCCTCAACAAAAAATTGGTATAGAAGACACCTTAAACTATCGAAAACCGGATAAAACACCCCCCGAGGCGGTTTTGGAGGGTGGTTTGCTGATGTGGAACTCGGTTTCGACAACATGGACTCCTGGTTTGCTGATTAGTGTACACCGTGGCATTGGGCCCATGGGTCAGCCCCTCAACTCTCCCTTTTCTTCCCCACACCGCCCCTCTGCTCCGGTTCATGCCGCCGCCGCCATCAATGGAGCCCGCACCCACCCTCCCCTCGCCCTCTCCCATGGATGATGACGGTTCCTCCCAAGCGGCATCCACACCACCGCGGCGTCCGCCCGTCCCCATCTGTCCGCTCCCGCGCCTTCCCCACGCTCGCATTCGTGCCGTCCACGGCCACCATCGCGCCCGCCCTCGCCGACTTCGTCTCCCGCGCCGCTGCCTAGCTCCGGTGGCCAAGGAGAAGAGCGGGGCGAGGATCCCTGAGGCCAAGCGGTGGTCGTCGCCGATAGGGTCGATCCTCGCCGTCGTTGTCGTGGTTGCCATCGTCTTTGGCAGTGGCGCTGTAGTGGCAGTGCCAGAGGCGGTGTGCTGCCACGGCTGGCGATGATGACAAGGAGTCGTCCGCCAAGGAGAAGAGCGGGCTTGGACGGGCGTGGGCAGGCAGACGACGCGGCGGTGGCCATGGACGGCGCGGGCGTGGAAGTGGCTCGTGACGCAGACAAGTCGGATGCGGATGAGCGAACACCGGCGCAGGAGTGGGGGGCTTCGACTCCGACGAAGGAAGGGCGGGGAGGGGTTCACTTGGGAGGCGCTGTCTTCATCCATGGGAGAGGGCGAGAGGAGGGGGGCACGGGCTCCATTGACGGCGGCCGCGGCATGAACTAGAGCAGAGGGCGGTATGGGGAAGAAAAGGGGGAGTTGAGGGGCTGACGGTGGGCCCAATGCCACGGTAGACACTAATCAGCAAACCAGGAGTCCACGTCACCGAAACCAGGTTCCACGTTAGCAAACCGCCCTACAAAACCTCCTCGGGGGTGTTTTATCCGGTTTTCGATGGTTTAAGGTGTCTTCTATACCAATTTTTTGTTGAGGGGGTGAAGTATCCAACCCGGTATAGTTCAGGGGGTTATCTATACTTTTTCCAATAAAATATAGATATGTAACAACACTGAAAAATATTGAAACAGAAATGGACCTCCTCTCCAGGTTGTCCTATCCTACCTCTGCTAGCAGGGGTGTTTGGTAAATATTCAGGCGGATGAATTCACAATCCCTATTGTACATAAGTTGAGTAAGTTTGGCAAAAGTTAAACAACATTAGTCAAAATTGAGCAAGTTCGGCTACCCACAAACTAAATCTAGATAGCTAAACTTAATCATATTTATATAATATTGAGTAGCTTTATTTACATTGAGCAAACTACTAAGGTATATAATAGCACAAATTAGCCTTCATTTATTCAAATTTAGCTAAGTCTGAGCATTTTAGGATACACTGAAATCAGCCAAAGTTAAGTTTAACTAAAGTTATATAAGTTTGACTAAAGTTTGGCTACCATCAACTAGAGCTAGCTAAAGTTGAGCAACTTCATCTACATGAGGTGCAATAGAAGGCATCCGAGCATACATTCCCCAGTACTGTGGTGGTTGTGGTGGCGGCGCCATTCTGGAAAGACACTTGTCTGCCCCTGCAGCTAAGACATTGCCTACAAAATGCAATGGCATATGTGGGTCTGGCTTAGGCGCACCGGAGCTGAAGCGTGAATACGGACGAAGCAGATTCGTGGGCTAGCTGCCGCGTATTCACACTCGCTCAAACTACGCGCTATTCATCTCTACCAACCATCGTCGCTCACTGTCTAGATGAAGTTAAAACAAACCAGCAAAAACAAACATGGATCGGATCACCTCATCGAACTTGATCACAACACCCCATGACCGGCCATGCATGTATATATGCATGCAGCCGCTGACTTTTCCAGAGCTGGAGGAGCTGGACAGTAGTGCAACTAGCTGGACTGACACTGACATACATGTAGATGTACTGTAGTACCCGTGTGGCCGTGAGCCCGTGTACATATATATACCAGTCAACAGCCCATATGGAGATTCTGCGACGATTATGCTTCTCGTTAATTTTATTTGTGCTACAGAAGTATACGGCGGCCGAGATGCTGATTGTAGCAGAAGCTTCCTGATGGTTCTGCCTATGCACCGGCATCCTTCACGCTAGGAGCGAGGTTTCAGCTAACTAGGCTTCTACTAGAAGCTAACGTAGCTCATCAAGAAGCTCGACTTGCCCCCCTACCTACACACTACTACTGTTTTCTATCGATTCGATGCACACGGCATTAACCATGCTTCCGTTCATGAATTGGTTTAGATAAGATGAGTGGCCCCCAAGTTAATTAAAGTAAAAAATCAAACTAGGGCCGGTTGGCTTGTCTTGGCTGGCTGGCGCTGCGGCTGGCTGCTTAGCATGTTGACGCTACAGTAGATTTTTTGTGGTTGGATGCTAGCGACAACAATAGCCAGCCGCAAAGCCAAGCCAAGCAAACACTGCCGATGGACATATGATGTGACGTGGCATCACTGGACAGAGATCGATTGTCAGACGACGCATATGTGCCTGCTGCCCCCAACCGGCCGATCAGCAGTTTTTAGTCAAGCTCATGCTCATGGCCTCATCTGGGTTTTGCTTTGCTGTGCGATGCGATCCACAAGTATGCACACGCCTAGCCTAGCTTGACGATCCCTTCATTCGCTCTGCTTGCTTTGCAGGGATGGAATTTGGAAGGAAGAGGAAACAATTGCGTCAAGTCTCTTCAGACTGGTGTGGTTGACTGTTGATGATTACTACTCCTCCTATACCACCAAGTTGTGGATCCGTACGTACGTGTGGTGGTGGTGGAGTCAGAGCGGAGCGGTCGAACCGCCGCAGTGCCGAGCATAGGCGAGGGGCCCACCTGTCATAGGCCACGTCATTGTTGTGGAATCCGGTGCCACGTTAGCTAACGGGTCTGCCCTATGTCCGTTTGGAGACCCAAACATAGTTTAGAGACTGGGATGGTCACTTTGAGACTTTAGGGACCGAGATATATATGAATAATAAGAAAACCATGATGGATAAAAATAAGGCATATCAAAATAAAATCCACATGGCGTAGGCATAAATAAATTATATGGAGAAAACCGCTAGTGGCATATGAGAATTATTCCATTGCCGATTCCTACCAATAAATCTTTTCTTCGGAGATGAATTTGATTGTTTGGATTTATTAGGCCGCTTAGCACCTTTGGCATCACTTTGGCAACTAGCCCGAAGCTCTCCACACTTCGGCTTTTGCTTTTGTGTTTTACAGCCTTTAGCTTCATTGGTTTTTAAAACATCAACTTTAGGATTCTTTAGTTTAATCATCTTTGGTTTAGATTTAACCTCAGAACTGTTAGCAGAATCGGCTTTTCTAGCTCCCAGAGCCGAATCATTTGATTTAGGCAGATCACAAATAGGATTTGAAATTTACGACTGCTGCCCCCTGAGCACACAAATACTAGATTTAATTTCTACGTTTTTATCGGAGGACATCTGATTTTTATTTAATTCGGCTGGAGGCTGCCGAATTGGTTTTTGACCAATCGGATTAGTAACTGGCCTATCGCTGGCACTAGCAACTTTTGCATCTAAATTTGAAGAAATAATGGCACTAGATGAGGCATCAGGTATGCCGGTATTGGAAAGGAGATAATCAGGTACCTTTTTGATTATGGTCACCCCTCCTTGTCGGTTCTTGGTGTAGCAGGAGAGGAGGCACTTCAATTCTTCTTCGCTACGTTGCTTCCTACGCCTCGCATCCTCTTGAGCTTGCTTACTTGAACTCTCCTAGAATTGACGCCAAACATGTTCGGGGATACCTTCAGGTCTTGGTGTGATGTTGTTGTCGGTGGTGATGTCACTTGAATTACCGGCCATGGCAGCCGATATCCTTGTTCCCCAACGGAGTCGCCAAAAGTATGTTGGCACCTGTCCTGGCTAAATACCACAAACGTGTAGTCCTTCGATACAGCGAGCAGACGCTTCGGGAAAAATCAGCAGGCGGCGGACAGTCCGGTAGTGCCGGATAGTCCGGCGATGTGCGCCGGACAGCAGTCCGGTGAGCCCTTGGGAGCTCTCGGGTAGACCTAGATCCAATCTCTCGGGAGGAACCCCGTCGGGGAGAAGAGATCGTAGGGTTGCTCTAGGATCGGCAGGCTACCTAGAACGCCTCCATGTCGCCTTCGAGACGCTAGGAGAAAAGCATAGGAGATTGGAAAAGTAGGGCAAAGGGATAAAAGAGAAAAAACGATAAAGTAGATTGATTTGGTTCGATTGGATGCCCTCAATCGGCCATGACCCTTCATATTTATAGGGAGGGATGGTCTTACCCCCTTGTATAAGTCGAGATCTAATCAAATCCCACGAAATCAGCATATCCCTACCGGCACGCATCTACTAGATAGTCCGGTAGCGCCGGACTATCCGGCCCAGCCCACCGGACTATCCGGTGACAACATTCATCTTATTTAAACAAATCTTATAATTATTATAATTTATTTTTCTGTGATTTAACTTACCATATAATATACGTTACGTATGAGTTGGGGCTTTTCCATATTTTTATAATTTATTTATATAAGATGAATAGTCAAAAGTTGTGTAAATAAAGTTAAATGAGCTGTAAATTAGAATGGAAGGAGTACATATCTTGGAAGAGGATCCAACCAAACAAATGGCTGATAGGAACTTAGCTCGACTAATTTTGCTGACTCGTATGCACACATTACAGCAGCGGGGGGCAACAGAAACCTCAAAGGAGGTAAAGTGAGACAACAAATAAACTTCACTCTCATTAAACATAACTCCACCCTGGAGACAAGTCATAAGTGTCCGAGCTGATAATATCAGCCAAAACTTGTTGAGTCTGTTTCTGACCACAACCTTTGTTATGCCTCGACCCAGAGCAGCAAGAACTCTGTTAGGAAGACATCCCTCACCTGGAGCAACATAGAGCATCATGCACTACATTGAGTGATCGAGTCTCGTCGATCCAGCCATGAGCCACCACTGAATCACTAGAATTAACAGTGATGACAAATGCCCCACAGTGTGCATTTCTTGTCTCTACAGAGAACCACGACCTGCTACCACCGAATCGCGCCAGAAATGGCAAAAATGCAACATTTGCATTTCTTGTCTTTTCAAAGAACCACGAACAAAAATTCATTTGATTTGCCCATGCATGATCAGGCCAAATGATGGTTAGCAAGATCTTAGAAAACTACTATGTATCTAAAACCATGATTTTCTCAATCTACAATATTTTTGGAGTATTGGTCTGGACCAAAGTTTTCATTCACTGCACGAAGCAGTGCCTCCATCGCATGCAACCACAGTTCTCCATTATCGTCGCCGGACGCGGCGTAGGCAGGGGGCCACCGGCGTCGCGTCGCAAGAGGCCATCAGGAGGAGAGGGCAAGGTGACCGCACCTGCATGCAGGAGGCCACCGGCGCCTTTCACAGCCTCCTGGGAAAGCAGAAGCCTGCGCTGAACCTAGCCTAGTGACGCGCGTGGCCAAAGCCCAGTCGTGGAATTGGAGCTCGAGTTCCTGGTGGCTGTCGGCGGGGGACTGGAGCCAGCCGTACGTCCAGCGTCGTCGTGACAGTGGTACTCTTGGCTCTTGCAGCGAAGGTGGCTCTCGCTCGGTGATGGAGAACTGGAGAAGCGGCGGCCACCGGCCGGGGCCCGAGTGCGTGAAGAAGATGCTGGAGATCAATAGCTAGTTAGGATGCTCCGGCCGTCTGGCTGGTCGTGTCGTGGAGGTCGAGGTTGAGAGGAGCGGAGCGCCACGCCGCCACCGGGAGGAGAGGACCTGCGTGCATTCACCGTCTTTGGTACGGTGGGGAGAAGCGACACGACGACGCCGACACTCGCCGAGGATGTCGTTAGCCTCTGCTGTTCTCCTCTTCGTGGGTCCGGTGACCGCTGCCATTGGATCATGGCGACGCGGCGGACGGCGGCTGGTGGTGGAGCTGGAGTTGGAGCCTCCTCACAGCGAAGTTTCCTCCAATTATATTAGATGCACATGCACCTGTACGCTGTCATGGTCGTAGCCACAGAAGCTTTGAGTTCAGCGCAGCCTGCACCTCCCTCTCCCTGTAAGACGAGATGGAAAAGCTTCCGATTCAGCACTTCTATAATGCTCGGCTTTTAATCTTCTAGAAGCTTTAGGAAAAAGAATCTCGGCTATCTTCCTCTAAATAATCGATCGATCGTTGTAGACTGCTAATCGATCCGATCTTGGTTCGCATATACCAATCCTAGCTACCCCGATCCATGTCCGAATGAATCCGAGAGGACGTAACAACGGACGGAGACGTACGTCCGGCGGCTCGATCGATCCACCATTACCTGCCCACCCACCCATATATAAATACACACGCGATACGATTGGGATCGGATCAGATCAGATCGATCGACCAAGATGGAGCTTCTACCCGACGACATGATCGCTGGCGTGCTGGGTCGCCTCCATGCGCCCAGCAGCCTTGCGACGGCACGCTGCATCTGCAAACGCTGGCGCTCCATCATCGACGGCCGACTCCAGCTGCGCGCCGGAACCCATCTCCCCCTCCCTCTGCATCTCGATGGCGTCTTGATTCCACAGCCACCACGCCGATGAGGGACACTATCCCCGCCCATTTTTCTTCGGGCGCCCTCGGACAGTGCTCTGGATGGGCAGCCACCTCGAGATGTGTTTCTCACCTGAATTAGATGATTATGGCCACTACGGCGTACCTGATCGGCAAGTCATGGATCACTGCAACGGTGAGGAGCCATCCTGAATAGGGTGGGCCTCATGGCTCCTGGAGATGATGAGTGATTATCAACGGAAGGCTCGCCACCCTTGAAGAGGGTGGTGAATGGGAGCTCGCCACCCTAAAGAGGGTGGTGAATGGAGAAGTCCCCTGAAGAGGGGCCACCCTGAAGAGGGTGATCGACCTGCCGTGGTGGACGCCGGTGTTCGACTCAGGTACACGGAGGGCGGTCTGCGGGCTGAAGAGCGCCGGGGCCGTGGTGTCCAATCCGGGTGCACGGTGTCGGGCGGCAGGCGCTTTGGCGGTTTCGGCGCAAAACTGTCACCTAACTCGGGAAAGTGGAAGGCTTCGGCGACTACTTCGGAAGGCGCTGAGAAGGATGGAGCCCATGGGCCAGCGAGCATATGGGCGCTCCTGGTTTGGTGGTTTGGGCCTCAAAACCACTGCCCACCTTCTCTAGGGCTGGCAGAAGCCTGGACAAGATAGACAACATAAATATCTCCGGCGGCACGTGGCAGATATCCCGCGGATGCGTAGGATCGAAGCAACCACTCGAAGCTACGGGCACCGTTGGATGACTTCTTCGATGTATCTTTCCAGTTTTGCCCCTACGGGCGTTGAGTCGCTTAGATTAAGTGTAGGGTCAGTGTCGTCTGGGGTCATTATTCCATGGCCTATATAAACCAAGGTGGGCAGCCCATTAGGGTGACCTCTCCCACTTGGTTTTGTTTGTGAGAGATTAGACAACCAAGTGCTTACATGCTCATGAGAGGCTAGGTTAGAGAGATTAAACCCTCCTTAGCCTAGATAATCTAGATTAGTGGATAGGATGAGGGGTGGCAGGTTGTGAACTCTCTTGTAATCTCGTTCTTGGAAGTAATCAAAGCTTTTCTTTGTGCTAATTGCATCCTTGAACAGATCCTCCTGGTCCCCCTCTTGTTCTTGCCCGTTTTGATCTCAATCTCTTAGCTGTTCGTGGTTTTGAGTTTGCCAAGTGATTGGATCTTGTGATTCTCTTTCCTCTGCACTTCATACTCCATTTGATTCCATGAATCACCCCTTGAGTATGGCTGCAGGATGAATCACGTGTTCTTCGTTCGTTCTTGAGCTCCTTTCCCCTTTTCTTTGGCCAATTGAAATTCACAAGATTGGTGAGTCCTTTTCGAGGATTTCTTCTTGGGATAGCCTCCTTGTGAATTCAATTGAGTGCTCTCAAAGTTTGGGGTGGATTGGAGTTCTTTTGATTTGGTTTTGTTTGGATCTTGTGGCTTGCAGGCTATGCACGGGCTATCTGCGTGCGCTGGGTCGGACAGTCCGACCCTAGCGAGCGGACAGTCTAGCTGCGCGGTGTGCTGCTGCGTGTCCTAGGGTTTACTGTTCTGTTTGTCCGACCCGTTGCTGAAGCACCAGTCGGACAGTCCGACCCGTGCCTTCGCTGTAGCAGCGTGTGAGGATCCGCTCTGTCTCTTTGCCCGACCCGATGGATCGGACAGTCCGACCAACTGTGGTGTGGTGCGGTGTTTTTGCCAGCGCTGCTAGATTTGTCCGACCCGTTCATTTTTGAATCTGTCGGACTGTCCGGTCTGTTGTGCTGTGTGCGCTCTCGGTGTTTTCCCCAGTAGAGTGGACCGGACTGTCCGACCCTTTGGTCTGGACTGTCCGACCCCCTCTGCTAGGGTTCTGAGTGCTCTCTTGCGCCTTTCTCTTTGGTGTTTTGAAGAGGGACTCTTTAGTGTGTGTTTCTGCTATGTTTTGTCAAGTGTGTAGCCTTTCAGTGGCCGACACTTAATGGTTCTTGAGAGGGGAGTTTTTGGGGTTTCGTTTTTAGTTTTCGACCATTCACCCCCCCCCTCTGGTCGCGTGTCTCGGTCCAATAAGTTGTATCGGAGCGAGGTTACGGACTTTTACTGTGCCTTAATCGGTTCTAAGTCCTCTTGCGACCATGGCGCATCCTGGCAAAGCCCCATCGCTGGAAGTCCTTGGCTACAATTATTGGAAGACGCGCATGAAAGCGTATCTGTTGAGCCAAGGTAGCGAAATATGGGATATTACCCAGAATGCTGCCTATGTGATTCCCGAGCAGCGTACTACACCTCTTCAGGTGGACCAGTACAATGCAAACAACAAGGCAGTCAACATGTTGTTTCCTGCTGTTGGGGATGCTGAGTTCCAGCGGGTGTGCCATCTTATGACGGCACATGAGATCTGGACTACCCTCGCAGATCACCTTGAGGGGACAGCCCAGGTCAAGGCCAGTTTGTTTCAGACTCACCGGCGTGAATATAAGAATTTCACCCAGAAGCCGGGGGAGTCGGTTGCGGAGATGTTTGATCATTTTCAATCGATCTTTAACAGGCTCCGGGCCAACAAGAGCCTCACAGATCACCTTCCCACTGACCATGAGCAGGCTCTCAAGCTTCTGCATACACTTGATCCTAAGGTCTGGGAAACAACAGCTTCGGCCATAGTTGAGGGGTCGTCTTATGACACCCTAACTCTAGCGCAACTTCACAGCAAGCTCAAAGCTTCAGAAGTTGATAAACAGCTACGGTCGACTCCACAGGGAGGAGGTTCAAAGAGCTTGGCTCTGGCCTCAGCAGAAGGTGCTTGTGCTAACCCAGTGATAGCCTTGCTTTGTCTTCTGTGTCTTTGTTGTCGATTTCAGAGGAGCAGCTGGACACTCTGGGAGATGAAGATCTGTGCCTGTTGAACAACCACGTCTGATGCGTGTATGACAGGCGGATGGCCAAGAAGCACGGCTCCAAGCCTGGGTGCTTTGAGTGTGGTGATCCAGGCCACTTCGTCGCCGACTGCCCCAAGCGGAACACCTACTACATGAAGGGCAACGGCAGCGGCACGCACGACTCCGGCGGCTTCCACAAGCAGAATGACTACAAACGCCATCCAAGGAAGGGCTCCTGGGTCAAGAACTTCAAGAAGTTCGCCAAGAGCTTCCACAAGGAGACCAAGCACCGGGAGCGGGCCTTCATGGCGAAGGTCCAAGAACACCTTCTGGACGACGACTCGTCTTCTTCCTCCTCTTCCTTGAGCTCAAGTGACGACGAGGTCGTCATCAAGAAAGGAGGAAAGAAGGATGTTGGAGGACCTGCCGGACTCTGCTGCATGGCGACAATCCCCAAGCGGAGGAGTCGGTCAAGCACCAATCTCTCCAGTGGCTTTTGCACCATGGCCCTGGATGGAGAAGATGCCGGACGTGAGGATCCGGGCTCCAGCGATGACACGGCCTCCGAGGTGAGCATCTCTGACGAGGAGATCTTGGCTATCTTAGAGGATAACAAGAGAGAGAGCTCAAGCGTTATGCCAAGATCACCAAGAAGACCTTTGAGGCCTATGAGAGAGTGTCTGCCGAGCTTGTCATTGCAAATGACAAGATTGCAGCTTTGAGTGCCCAACCTCCTGAGTCTAGCCCTGTGCCTGAGTGTGAGAGCTGCTTAGCTGTGATGGCTGACTTGGGTGAGTTGAAGTACAAGCATGAGAAGCTGGTGGATGAAAGGGATGCTTTTCGTGCAAACCTTGAAGCCACCAAGAAGGAACTCCTAGCTGCCCAAGCACCCACAGTTTCCGATGTTGAGCCCTGTGACACCTGCCCCAACCTTAAGAGTGAGCTTGAGCGAGCCAAGAACCAGTGTGAGGCGCAGGTGATGGACCTTGAGGTGCTTAGTGCAGAGCTGAAGGAGTTGCGTGCACGTCCCACTTTGCTTGGAGCGTGTAAGGTGTGTCCTACGCTCAGGGAAGAGCTGAAGAAGTGGAATGCCCCTTCCCGCACTTGTGAGGATTGCCTTTCCTACATGATGGAGCTAGCTGGGTGCAAAGCCCAAATTGTGCGTTTAGAGAAGTGACCTAGCCATCCTAGTGAGGAGTGTGATGCTTGTGCTGTTCAGGCGGTCTTGCTTTCTGACCTGAGAGAGGAGAAGGAGAACTCCGTTTCAGAGAACTTTTACCTCAGGCAGATCTTGAGTTGGGTTTCAGCCAGGGAGCCTCAGCTGGGCATGATGATCCAGCAGTTTAAGAAGGAGGATGGTTTCGGTTTGGGGTACAAGTATTCCCAGGCCGATTTCAAGAGTGTGCTTGGCAAGGCGTTGGAGTGGAGCAAGCTTACCCCTGAGCAGCACTTTCCTAAGACCCACAACACCCAGTCCTTCCAAGCCGACCAACCGAAGGATGGCGTCTTTGATGAGCCTCCTAAGGTTCTTCTTAAGAAGCCAGTCTGGGTTCCCAAGCCTAAGGGAGTCCAGAACCCTCTTGACTTCCTTCCAGGGACTTCCAAGGCCAAGCCCAAGGCTAAACCCAAGGCCACCAATCCCAAGGCTAATCAGCCTAAGCCTCCACCACCAGCTCCTAAGCCCCAGCCTCAACCTAAGCTTTGGCCTGAGACCTTTGTGTGTGACTACTGTCACAAGCAGAGTCACCTTGAGGAGTTTTGCTTCTGGAGGAAGTGGGCAGAGAGGATGGAGAAGTCTTGGAGGAACAAGGACCAGTTCCACTAGGATGGCAGTGGACCTGCTTTACCTCAGTGCGCGGAAGGGCTAGACAGCCGGGCGCGTCGTGTAGGTGGTGGTAGTGGAGACGACTTTGGGCGTCTTGTTCCTGTTGGTGGTTTCCGTTCTCAGGCTCCAGGACATCGTTTTGGATACGATTTTGGTCCTCCGAGCTTTGAGTGAGCATGCGCGGTTTGAGAGAGATCCGTGTTTTGGTTCTGAGCTTTTACTTCATTTGCACCTGCTTTTTACCCTACCAATGAGCAGATGGCACGACACTGGTTTTCGACTCACCCCAGTGTCGGACCATTTGCTCATCCATTTGACCGTTGATTTTTGCAGAAACGAGGTCTGGAGAATGTTTGGATCGTCGACTCGGGCTGCTCCAGGCACATGACGGGGCAGCGCAGATGGTTCTCCAGCCTCACCCCGATGGACGGCAAGGACTACATCACGTTCGGGGACAAAGGTAGAGGTAAGGTTGTGGGTGTTGGCTCTGTTGTGGTTTCTGAGAGATTTTCCCTGAGGGAGGTTACTTTTGTTTCGAAGCTTGGCTTCAATTTGCTTTCTGTTCGGCAACTTCTCGATGAGGGGATGGAGGTGCGTTTAAGAAGGGTTGTTCTCATGTTTTAGATGTAAAGGGAGAGTTGGTCTGTAAGATCAAGCCGTTTGGTCGTATCTTTCAGGCTGATTTCTCTCTATCCTCTGGCCCTTCGCGTTGCCTCGTTGGTTCTGATCCTTCTCCTTCTGTTGGTTCTTTTGAGCTCTGGAAGTGGCATAGGATGCTTGGCCATCAGAGTTTTGGTCTCCTTGTGAGGTTGAGCTCTATGGGCATAATCCGAGGATTGCCCAAGCTCAAGTTAGAGAAGGATTTGGTTTGTCATCCATGCCGCCATGGGAAGATGGTTGCTGCTTCTCACACACCTGTTAATCAGGTGATGACTTCGTACCCGAACGAGCTTTTACATATGGACACAGTGGGTCCTGCTCGGGTTGGATCGGTCGGTGGGAAGTGGTATGTGTTAGTGGTGGTGGATGATTTTTCTCGGTTCTCGTGGGTGTTCTTTCTTGAGTCGAAGGATGAAGCTTTCGGTTTTGTTCACGATCTGGTCTTGAGGTTGAACAACGAGAGTAATGGCCGTGTCAGGGCTATTCGTTCCGATAATGGAACTGAGTTCAGGAACTCTCGTATGGACAACTTCTGCAGTGACCATGGTCTGGACCATTAGATTTCTTCGCCATATACTCCCCCGTAGAACGGCGCTGTGGAACGCAAGAACTGCACGCTTGTTAAGATGGCAAGGACGATGCTCGATGAGCACAGGACTCCTCGCCGGTTTTGGGCTGAGGCAGTGAACACGGCCTGCTATGTCTCCAACCGCATTTTTCTCCGAGCTTACATAGGTAAGACCTCGTATGAGCTGCGGTATGGTAGACAGCCCAAAGTGAGCCATCTGCGAGCGTTTGGCTGCAGATGTTTTGTGCTCAAGAAGGGGAAGCATATGGACAAGTTTGAGTCTCGCTGCTCGGATGGTGTCTTTCTTGGTTACACCTTGAACTCGAGAGGGTTTCGAGTGTGGAACCTTGACACCAAACAAGTGGTAGAGACTTGTGAGGTTTCCTTTGATGAATCTATGTCTTGCACAACCCCTGTCTTTGAGCTTTCAGGTGATGAGGTCGAGGGCGAATCCATTTTTGAAGATGATGAAGGCCCTGAAGATGGTGATGGTGGGACTATTGCGCGTGCTGCAGATCCCACACCCTCTGAGACTGAGCGATGATGAAGATGCACCTCCGATCACGAGTACGACTACGATTGACGTGCCCTCTACCTCAGGGGGGGCTGCTGTGGACGCAGGGGAGGTGATCTCCCGGGTGACTGGTTTCCAGGCGGTCCAGCGGGATCACCCACCGGATAGGATCATTGGCAACATCGGCACAAGGACTTTGAGGTCCCAAACAGGTTCCGTGGCCTTCTTTGCCCATTTCGGTTTTGTTGCTGATTTCGAACCCAAAGATGTTGGTCACGCTTTGTCGAATGATTTCTGGGTCAATGCCATTCATGAAGAGTTGGAAAATGTTGATAGAAATCAGGTTTGGACACTAGTTGAGCCGCCACCTCAGTGCAACCCCATTGGTACCAAGTGGGTATTCAAAAACAAGCAAAATGCGGATGGAGTTGTGGTACGCAACAAGGCTCAGCTAGTTGCCCAAGGGTTTTGTCAGAAAGAGGGAATTGATTTTGAAGAAACCTTTGCACCTGTAGCACGTCTTGAGTCCATTCGCATACTCTTGGCGTTTGCAGCGTCAAAGGGTTTTAAACTCTTTCAAATGGATGTTAAAAGTGCCTTCCTAAATGGTTTCATTGAGGAAGAAGTATATGTTAGACAACCCCCTGATTTTGAAAACCCCAAGTTCCCAAACCGTGTGTTTAAGCTTCAAAAAGCCTTGTACGGTCTTAAGCAAGCTCCTAGAGCTTGGTATGATCGTCTCAAGAAGTTTCTTGTTGGTAAGGGTTTTAAAATGGGGTCAGTTGATAAAACACTCTTCTTGTTGAGTCATGGCAGCGACTTGTTGATCATTCAGATTTACATGGATGATATCATCTTTGGGGGAACATCTCATGCTCTTGTGTCTAAGTTTGCTGAACAGATGAGCTCTGAGTTCGAGATGAGCATGATGGGCGAGCTCCAGTACTTCCTAGGCCTGCAGATCAAGCAGATGAAGGAAGGGACATTCCTTCATCAAGTCAAGTACACCAAGGACCTGCTGAAGAAGTACAAGTTTGGCGGAGACCATCAAGCCCCAGACGACACCGATGAGTTCAAGTGGAGGACTTGACAAGGACGAGGATGGAGTTGCTGTTGATCAGAAGGAGTATCGGGGGATGATCAGATCGCTTCTGTACCTGACAGCCACAAGACCAGACATCTTGTTTGCTACTGGGCTTTGTGCTCGGTTTCAAGCATCTCCGAGGGAGTCGCACTTAAAGGCGGTCAAGCGGATCTTCAGGTACTTGTCATACACCTCCGAGCTTGGCTTGTTCTATTCTGCCTCCTCCTCCCTTCAGCTCTCTGGTTTTTCTGATGCTGACTATGCTGGCTGTAAGTTGGATCGCAAATCCACTTCAGGCACATGTCAATTTCTTGGTTCGTCTCTTGTCTCTTGGTCCTCCCGCAAACAAACTGGGGTAGCCCTTTCCACCATAGAAGCCGAGTTTGTCGCTGCTGCTAGCTGTTGCTCCCACCTTGAGAGACTTTGGGTTAGAGTTTCCTGAGACTCGCCTTTGTTCTGTGACAGCACCAGTGCCATAGCCGTAGGCAAGAACCCATGTCTCCACTCCAGATCCAAACACATAGATATACACTATCACTTCCTGAGAGACCAATATGAGAAGGGAGTAGTGGACCTTGTACACGTTGATACCGATGATCAGCTAGCAGATATACTCACCAAACCCCTCGAAGAAACACCCTTCATTCGTTTGTGGGGGGGGGGAGTTGGGAGTTGTGTATCCCTTTTAGTTCGGGGATGCATTTTGAGTAGTTTAGGTTTTTCCTTTGCTTTAGTATTTTTCTTGCATTTTGTATCATTTTCTTGCATCATTGTTCATAGTGCATATGTACACATGCACCTAAGCTTCTTTTGTACAGTTGAAGCATTTGCTTGTATCTTTTGGTGATATAGATGCTCTGTGTAGAGATGACCATGCTAGCTATGCTCTTTTGAATATATTGCAAATCTGAATATGAGATAGTTTCTTTCTTTGAAAATCTGAAAATGGTCACCTCTAAGCTTGTCTACTAGCATGAGGAGTTGAATGCTTTGCTAGCCTGATTCATGCCTTGTTAAGCTTGAAATCTGATTGTTTGGAGTTAAACTGCTTTGCAATGTTCTATATGTCTTTCTGGTTAATGCAAACAAGTGGTAATCTGAATTTCATGCTAAATAACTAGTTCTAAAGGTGCTAAGTAAATGGAAAAGATCCAGGTGGATCTCCTTGACGCCACTGATCAATGTTTTGAGACTGCTCTTTCATGAGAACTTGGACATGGCTGTGGATGACTGAGAGTGTTGTCTTAAGCTCCTGACGGTCCACTTCTGTGGTATCGAGGCTTGGCACATTCGAAAAGATTAGCATTGTCAAGAGATAACCCCTGGCACAAGCACTAATCTTGCTTGTCTTTCATGCGCTTCCGATACAAATTCTGAAATTTGGTTGAAAACTTGCAAGAAATGGCTTTAGACTTGCTAGCATTTTCTCCTTGATACAGTTCTTGCACTTGGTTATGGATTAGTTTGCTTATGCCTTCCTGCTTATGTTTGGTAGCTCAGGCTCAAGTTGGTGATGCTTTTGTTTTGATAACCCTGACCTGCTTGCTCTAGTTCAGTAGCTCAATATTCTCCTAAGCATTTTGATGCAGAGTCTGTTTGCTACCCTCTGCACTATACCTACTAGAACTTGTAAATGCTCGTACCATACCTGAGAAGCTTGTTTATGCACTCCACTTGCACTTCTTGGCAAATTTTCAGGGGGAGTTGCATCTCAGGGGGAGGTTCATTCCAGGGGGAGTGACCTCCATGAGTGCTTGTGACTCACACTTGATGAGTCCCATTGTCAACAAGGGGGAGAGTTTTGACTCATCTTCCTTTGCACTTGGGAGTGAGTGGTGTGAGATTGAAAATTGAAAATTCCTCCTTGTGACAGGGGTAGCAGAGTGTGCACTCATATGGTTGAGCATTGCATATTGTGAGGGGATGCATTTTGGGTTAAGTGGTTCCAGTGTTTTGAGCTTTTGTTTGCTCTTGTACCGGTTGTGTCGAGCCTTTGCCTCTTTCTGGAGGAACTGGTGTTTTGCCTTTACATGACTGCGTAGAGCTTCGCCTCTGTCTTGAGGGGTCATGTTTTAGTATGATTGGCTGCGTAGAGCTGTTTTACCTTATCTTAGGGGGCTGATTTTTGGATTTGATCTTGTTTAGCTCAAATGACCTTTTCTAGCTTCTATTTGGCTCTTGGTCATTTGGTTGAACTTTTTCTCATTTTCTCTTTCTTCTTTGGTTATCCTTTCCTGTTTCCCGTCTTGTCTTGTTTTGTGCTTTGTTTTCTTGTCTCCACATTTGGATGCAGGTAGCAGGTGACTGAAGAGTTGCTGTTACTTGGAGGAAGATGGAGGATGTTGACAATGCACTCATCAAGGGGGAGATTTAGGAGCCATGCTAAATAGGGTGGGCCTCATGGCTCCTGGAGATGATGAGTGATTGTCAACCCTGAAGAGGTGGGAATGGAGCTCGCCACCCTGAAGAGGGTGGTGAATGGTGAAGTCCCCTGAAGAGGGGCCACCCTGAAGAGGGTGATCGACCTGCCGTGGTGGACGCCTGTGTTCGACTCAGGTACACGGAGGGCGGTCTGCGGGCTGAAGAGCGCCGGGGATGTGGTGTCCAATCCGGGTGCACGGCGTCGGGCGGCAGGCGCTTTGGCGGTTTCGGCGCAAAACCGTCACCTATCTCGGGAAAGCGAAAGGTTTCGGCGACTACTTCGGAAGGCGCTGAGAAGGATGGAGCCCATGGGCCGGCGAGCACATGGGCGCTCCGGTTTGGTGGTTTGGGCCTCAAAACCACCGCCCACCTTCTCTGGGCTGGCAGAAGCCTGGACAAGATAGACGACATAAATATCTCCGGCGGCACGTGGCAGATATCCTGCGGATGCGTAGGATCGAAGCAACCACTCGAAGCTACGGGCGCCGTTGGATGACTTCTTCGATGTATCTTTCCAGTTTTGCCCCTACGGGCGTTGAGTCGCTTAGATTAAGTGTAGGGTCAGTGTCGTCTGGGGTCATTATTCCATAGCCTATATAAACCAAGGTGGGCAGCCCATTAGGGTGACCTCTCCCACTTGGTTTTGTTTGTGAGAGATTAGACAACCAAGTGCTTACATCTCATGAGAGGCTAGGTTAGAGAGATTAAACCCTCCTTAGCCTAGATAATCTAGATTAGTGGGTAGGATGAGGGGTGGCAGGTTGTGAACTCTCTTGTAATCTCATTCTTGGAAGTAATCAAAGCTTTTCTTTGTGCTAATTGCATCCTTGAACAGATCCTCCTGGTCCCCCTCTTGTTCTTGCCCGTTTTGATCTCAATCTCTTAGCTGTTCATGGTTTTGAGTTTGCCAAGTGATTAGATCTTGTGATTCTCTTTCCTCTGCACTTCATACTCCATTTGATTCCATGAATCACCCCTTGAGTATGGCTGCGGGATGAATCACGTGTTCTTCATTCGTTCTTGAGCTCCTTTCCCCTTTTCTTTGGCCGATTGAAATTCACAAGATTGGTGAGTCCTTTTCGAGGATTTCTTTTTGGGATAGCCTCCTTGTGAATTCAATTGAGTGCTCTCAAAGTTTGGAGTGGATTGGAGTTCTTTTGATTTGGTTTTGCTTGGATCTTGTGGCTTGCAGGCTGTGCACGGGCTATCTGTGTGCGCTGGGTCGGACAGTCCGACCCTAGCGAGCGGACAGTCCGGCTGCGCGGCGCGCTGCTGCGTGTCCTAGGGTTTACTGTTCCGTTTGTCCGACCCGTTGCTGAAGCACCAGTCGGATAGTCTGACCCGTGCCTTCGCTGTAGCAGCGTGTGAGGATCCGCTCTGTCTCTTTGTCCGACCCGGTGGATCGGACAGTCCGACCCACTGTGGTGCGGCGCGGTGTTTTTTCCAGCGCTGCTAGATTTGTCCGACCCGTTCATTTTTGAACCAGTCGGACTGTCCGGTCCGTTGTGCTGTGTGCGCTCTCGGTGTTTTCCCCAGTAGAGTGGACCGGACTGTCTGACCCCCTCTGCTAGGGTTCTGAGTGCTCTCTTGCGCCTTTCTCTTTGGCGTTTTGAAGAGGGACTCTTTGGTGTGTGTTTCCGCTGTGTTTTGTCAAGTGTGTAGCCTTTCAGTGGCCGACACTTGACGGTTCTTGAGAGGAGAGTTTTTGGGGTTTCGTTTTTAGTTTTCGACCATTCACCCCCCCTCTGGTCACGTGTCTCGGTCCAACAAACGGTCTGCTATTGCTCGGCTTCAATTTGGCGGTGGTTAACCCTGCCACGCGATAATGGGCCGCCTTGCCTTCCTTCCCAGAACCATTACCTTCGTTGCAGCTGTCACCACCTGAGGTCGTCCCCGGCGGTAGTACCAGGATGACTGCGCCGGTAGTGGAGGATGATGACTTGCTTCCCCGCTTCTACCTCGTCTACGACCCTATCAAAGAGTCGCCTCATCAATTCGAGGTATTTCTTATCCCGGACTTATGGGTTAAACTTGAATGCAAATATGACGGTCAGGCGGAATGACCGCCCTCGCAATACACATCGCACGTCTTCTCCTCAGCCACATGGAAGTGGGAGGAGAGATCTTTTGTTCGTCAAGGAGAGCCTGCCGGAACCTATGCTGATGCCGTTGTTACCTGCCGCGACCACCATGGAATCTATTTTCAAGGAGCACTTTATGTCCATTGCCAAAATCATTCTGTTATGAGGTATATTGTAGTCACATCATTTCCATTCTGAATCACAGGGTGTTTTACGTTTTCGATCCCAACTTTGACCGCTTAATTTTTTAATTTTATTAACAAAATTAGAAGTATATCTATTTTTAATGTGATTCAGTTTATTATATAGTATACTTTTAAGTATGATTTTAACTTTTTCATATTTATATAAATTGTTTGAATAGTACGAGTAGTCAAAGTCGGTGTTAAAAAAATCAAACAGAGGAAGAAATAGATTTAAAACAGAGGATGTATAGATTTTTTCCCCTAGATGGGTTGTTCGCTTGAGCTACAAGCTGGCTGTTTCTGGCTGTTTTGTGTGTATAGGTACTGTAGAAGAAGCTAGAAGAAGCCGGCTTGTATGCATGGTGTCGGTGTGCATGTAGTATTTAATTAATTAATCTACTTTCTGGCTGTTTTGTGTGTATAGGTACTGTAGAAGAAGCTAGAAGAAGCCGGCTTGTATGCATGGTGTCGGTGTGCATGTAGTATTTAATTAATTAATCTACTTTCATTTGCAGAGTTGCCTGCTTATCGAATGCCGATAATAAGTACCAGATGATAAAATCACCATTAGCAGGGAGTAAACTGGGTGTCCATGATGATTCCTATATGGGGAAATCAGAGAAAGGGCTTGTGTATTCTGCGTTGCTCTATCCGGATGGTGCTAGTTGGCCCCACTTTCGGGTTTGGTTGCTTAATGTTGACAAGATGAAGTGGATGTTGAGAAGTGACGTCAGCCTTCGAGCAGTGGTGGAAAATTTTGCTACTCTTAGACTATGAGAATATTGACTATGAGAATAGATATAACAAACCGTGGATCCTTGCAAACTATGGCGATACATCGGCAACACCTCCTGCACAAGAAGATGATGAGATTATCGAGTATGGTGATGATAGTGAATTGGACTTTGACACCAGCAGCATTGTCGGTGAAACCAAAGATGAGGCCACAAGACACGGGCTGTATTGTATAGTTTTTCTCGGATTCGATCCTTACAAAGAGGTCGCCTTCTTCTGCTCAAACTCAAGTGTACTAGCTTATCAACTGAATACACCAAAGACTCAAGAGTTGGGCCTCTTAGATTCATTATTCTACATCGATACTCCATCATTCCTCTACACACCATGTTGGATGCAGATTGAGCACTTATATTTTGGACAAAATAAAATGCAGTAGCAGTTTATCGGTCCTTTTCCCTGATGTTATATAAATATTTGGAGCTAGTATGTGTAAGTCCTCGTGTCATCTGTTATCTTTGATCAGCCCCACGCTCCTCTCTCTCTCCCATGTGTGCCCTTTTGTCTCTCACTCGCCTGCCACGCCGCACCGCCATTGAGCCGACATCCACCGCCGTAGAGCATCTTCAGCTCCTCCTCTCCATCTGTTATCGGGCCGGGAACAATATAGGGAACCATTTTTCACTGGATCAAGAAAACAGCTCCGATCCTTCGGTGATTATTCAAAGTTGGTTTCTAACACTCTCCCTGGAGGTCATGATTCGACGATGAGGAGGTGAAGGTAAGTTGTGCTAGTTTTCAAATCCGGCCTTGGCGTGGACTGCTGCCCAGATGAGGCCCCGGAAGGAAGACACCGCTGGTTACCTTGGCGTCCTATTGGCCGGCCGGTGTAGTTCGGGCGTCATGGATGATGTTCAGAACAGCAAGATTCAGACGAAATTCAGGTAGAAAGGAAGGATGTCGGACGATGTTTCGATTTCGAACCGAGTGCCTTCCGCAGCTAATGGCATCGACCTCGGCGCGCGTCTGTGCTAGGGCTGGGACCACCAAGCCATTTCAGCCCGGCATTGGAGCCGTCCCTGATTCGGTTGGTGTTGGTGCAGCGGGCCAAAGAGACCTATCCATACCTTATGCGCCGCCAAACCTTCGTACGCGCTCATCTTGGGCCGGTTTAACATTTGCATGTGCTTACTCCTGAGCGCCATGCATGCATGTGCTTTGGCTATCGCAAGGCACCAGTGCGACATTGTCATTTACTGTGCCTGTCGTAATCACATGGATCCATTTAAAATACAAACTAAAAAATCGTAGCCACCAACCCGGTGATTCAAAACAAATTTTGAAAGCACCATCGCATTTCTTAAAAGAAAGCTTTAAAATAAGATCACACTATATGTTTGAGAATTTTTTTAAAAAAACATTTGTCTAAACTATTCTAGATTCAGAATAAAATATTCTATCTTCACAGAAAAAACGTCCACCTTCATGGATTCAAACATTCTGTCTTCAACAGAAAATATTCTAATCTCATGTACTGTAGCCGACCGGCATGTGTGCATGCAGCCGCTGACTTTTCCAGAGCTGGAGGAGCCGGACAGTGCAGCTGGACTGACACTGACATACATGTACTGTACCTGTGTGGCCGTGTACATACCAGTCAACAGCCCATGGAGATTTATGCTACAGAAGTAGACAGCGGCCGATGGTTCTGCCACTTTATACTGTGCACCGGATATTGAGATTTTTGCTTTGGGTATTGTGCAAGACCAGATTCTCAAAATCTGGGTGAACCAAACGGCATACATAACACCGGCATCCTTCATGCTAGGAGCGAGGTTTCAGCTAGCTAGGCTTCTAGAAGCTAACATTGCTCTAGAAGCTCGACTTGCCCACACTACTGCTGTTTGCTATCTATGCATAGGCATCAATAATCATGCTTCCGTTCATGAATCACATTTGATTTGAAGTAAACTCGAAGTTTGACCTTTTGTCTTATTAGAAAAAACTTATGTCAATTTTACTTATTTTCCTATTGTTTAATTTATGATTAAAAGTATCGATTTACATTTCCCAAATATCTATGCTACTTTTTTAAATAAGACAAGAATCGAGCTTCAAATTTGAATAGTCAAAGGTAACTTCTATACTCGCACTGAAATACAAAAGGTAGGAATTCAATCATAGCAGAGTACACCGATCGCTGAATAGCAATCACGAACTGGAAATTCGAGCATGTGCCCAAGTCATCTTGTCAGCAAGCCAACAAACAAGGTGGAGATGGGTCGTTTAGACTATTTGTCTTGTTAAAAGTATAAGAATGTATAAAAAGTTCAAGGTGTGCTCAGCTTATAGTATTATACTTCCTCCATTCCAAATTATTTGTCATTTGACTACTTTTTGTACAGCTCGTCTTATTCCAAAGTATAAGAGCGGAAGAATCTGAGTCCGTTAAGAGCCTTCCGGTTTTCCAAGGCATTAGGGCATCTGTTCTCTAACGTGGGCAAACCAAGGGTCAGCCAAATCAAACAAACAAGCATGTCTTCATTCGCTGGGGACCGTTCTTTGCGGCACAGTGACAACCATCAAGGTGGTAGGCAATGGAATTTTAAGAATCAACATAGAAGCAGCAACTACTCTTGGGTCAACCCCAAGCAATCTAGTATCTCAGCAAGGGAGGGTCCTGGAGCTACAAAAATTTCTCAGAATAATGCCCGACTTAATCACATGACTTTTCAGGGGAAGACTGGTAATAATACCGGTGCCTCCTCTCATAAGCAATCTGTGAGGCATGATGCTATACTGGTGAATGACTTGGAGGTAGATGGAAGGGTTGAGGATACAACCTTGGCAAGTAATGATCAGAGAGTAAATATAAGGTGTTTAAGGTGCACTCAGCAAGGGCATGTGGTTGCTAATTGTCAGGCAGTGCTATATTGTGTGATATGTGATAGCAATGATCATGTAAATCACGAATGCCCAATTCTCAAACAACCAAGAACTATTGCACATTCTGCGGGTTGTGCAGTCCAAGGCCTTGGTTTCTATCATATCCCACATCCACCTCTCCCTAAAGAAAAAAAAGACAACATGATGGCTTTAATCTCTGTTTTGGGAGGTACTCTCACAAAAGAGCAGATCATCACTCAGTTGCAGATGCTTATACCAAGCAGGTGGGATTGGGAGCTGAAGGAGCAGGAACAGGGTTTTGTGGCTCAATTTCCCTCTAAGGTAGAACTGCAAAGAGCTATTGCCTTTGGAGGGGCTGATGTGAAAATGGTGGGAGTTTCAGTGGGCATAAGGCTCCAGTTCGCTAAATGGTCAGAGAAGGAGGAAGGATATTTACTTCCTAAAGTCTGGGTCAGGGTGTATGGTTTAAGGAAAAAACTTAGGGAATTTATCAACTTGTGGGCAGTAGGCTCTTTGTTAGGGTCAACACAAACTGTGGACATGGAAATGACAAGGAAGAACAATTTTGGAAGAATTTGCATTGCTGTCCTAAATCCTAAACTCATTCCATCCCAGCTGAAGGTGGTCATTGGAGATCACTATTTTGAGTTAAGGTTTGAAATAGAGAATATAGGAATGAATGATAGTGGTGATGAGATCGAATTGGATCTGTTCAAATCTGATGATGAAAATGATAAGGAGCAAGAGGAAGACAGTCCCATGGATGAGTTGAATCCTAAAGATAGTAAGGAACCAAAGAGGCATGAGAACAACACATCTCTTATGCCTGATAAAGATGGGGCTGATCATGAGCAAACGAAGGAATCTAAAGATGCCTTCTTGGCTGATCATGTACCTCTAGAAAGTGAGACTTTAATTTCATTTAGTGAAGAAGTCAGTACAACTCTTCCCGACATTGTCCAGGAGGCTGTCAATAATGGTAATGGGTCACTTAAGATATCTGAAGTGGCTGCTATACCTGAGAGCACAATATCTTCTGCGCATGCTTCTTCCGGGCCTGCTGGTACAACTATTGAGCATGTATTGGTTAGGGCGGAATGCCAGACTGCAAGAAAGAACCTTGACTTCGATAAAGGTAACAACATCTCCCATTGCCTTTTTCTTAAGCCTGTAGAGGATGCCATTTCGAATATTAAACAGTTAGGTGTCTACTTTGGTGATTCGTACAAAGATCAAACTGAGGCTGTTAACCAACTATATCTTCTAGATAGATCTAGAACCTCCGTAACTTCGGGTCTAGGTCTTGAAAGGGAGGATGAAAATATTATTGAAAGTGATAATGAATCTCTTGATGATTCCTTGTTCCCAAACACGTTAAATCACTTATGTGGTGATATTACCAAAGAGGTATTTGATGGGGATGATTGCCATTTAAAATATAATTTTAAGGCAATTTATAAGAAAAACAAAAGAAGTAATACTTGCAAGTTGTTCTCTAAGCAGAACAAATGCAAAGTAAGGATAGTCAAAAAAAATAAAGAAAGTTTGCAATGAAAGGAATCTTTTGGAATGGCAGAGGTCTAAGTGACTTGGCTAAAACTAGATTTCTTTCCGATGTAACTAAAGAGCAACAGCTAGACTTCATTGCTCTTTTAGAAATAGGTAAAAAGGATTTTGCTCCACACACTCTAAGCGGTCTGTGTGGTGGTAAAAACTTTTTATGGCACTGGACTGAACCACATGGTAGGTCTGGTGGGATGTTGTTGGGAGTTAATTTAGAGAGTTTCGATTTAGGGAGCATCGAGGAGGGTGACTTCTATATAAAATTTCATTTAAGAAATAAAGAAGATGAGTTCAAGTGGATCCTGGTAGCTGTTTATGGGGCAGCCCAACCAGAATTCAAAGAGGCTTTTCTAATAGAGTTGGTTCGTACTTGTAGCAAAGAATCCCTACCATTAATTATGGGGGGGGGGTGATTTCAACATTATAAGAAACTCGAATGAAAAGAATAACAATAACTACAATGGAAAGTGGCCTTTTCTGTTCAATGCTGTTATAGACAGTTTGAATTTGAGAGAGATGCAGATGTCAGGGCGTAAATTCACATGGCCAAATTCGCTAGAAGTCCCTACCTTTGAAAGGTTAGATAGAATTCTCATGACTACGGAGTGGGAAAAGAAATACCCTATGGCTACGGTTATGGCGCTAAGTCGTGAAATTTCTGATCACACACCGCTTCTTTTAAATTCAGGCGCCAAAACCCATCACATTAGTCAACCAAGGTTCTGTTTTGAGCTAGGGTGGCTATTGCAGAAGGGTTTTTACAAAATTGTGGAGGATGTTTGGAATAAGAGAGTCAAAGGCTTAAATGCTATGGAAGTCTGGCAGAACAAGATAAGAAGATTAAGGCAATTCCTAAGAGGATGGGCAAAAAATATTAGTGGAAGAAATAAAAAAGAGAAAATGGAGCTCATTAGGAAAACTGACGATTTGGACAAAAAGGCTGAATCAACATTTCTAAGCCAACAAGAGATTGAGCTTAAACACAAAATGAAAGATAGATTGGTCTCTCTCCTTAGGGAAGAGGAAATCTATTGGTACCAAAGATCCAAATCAACCAAACTTTTGCAAGGAGATAGGAACACAAAGTATTTTCATCTGATAGCAAACGGTAAACATAGAAAGACAAGGATTTTTCAGTTAGAACAAGATGGTGAGATTATCAAAGGGGACGACAAGCTTAAGAAATACATCACGAGATATTATAAGTCTTTGTTTGGACTTCCAGATGGAAATAATTTTTCCATGGATGAATCCCAAACAGAGGACATCCCGCAAATTTCCCTAGAGGAGAATACAATTCTTTCATCTCAGTTCTCAGAAAAAGAGGTTAGAGATGCGATTTTCCAAATGACAAACAATAAGGCTCCAGGCCCTGATGGGTTCCCAGCAGAATTCTATCAAGAGTTTTGGGGACTTATCAAAAGAGACCTTTTAGCTATGCTTGAGGAATTTCACAAGGGTGAACTGCCTATTTGTAACCTAAACTTTGGAACAATTACACTACTTCCAAAGGCAAAATAGGTTAAACAAATCCAGTAGTATAGACCGATTTGCTTACTCAATGTAAGCTTTAAGATCTTCACCAAAGTAATTGCAAATAAAACTGCCGTAGTAGCTAGCAAGATTGTTAGACCATCTCAAACAGCCTTCATGTCTGGAAGGAACATCTTGGAAGGAGTGGTTATCCTCCATGAGACGCTTCATGAAATAAAAAAGAAAAAACTTAATGGAGTTGTGCTCAAACTAGACTTTGAAAAGGCATATGACAAGGTTAACTGTGATTTTCTCCAACAAACCCTTAAGATGAAAGGTTTTTCTAGAAGATGGTGTGAGTGGATCAAGAATGTGGTTAGTAAGGGTAATGTGAATGTTAAAGTCAATGATGACTTAGGACATTACTTCCAAACCAAGAAAGGGGTACGGCAGGGTGATTCTCTCTCCCCTTTTCTCTTCAACTTAGTAGCTGATATGCTCACTATTTTGATAGCTAGAGCTAAAGCTAATGGTCAATTTAGGGGGGTCATTCCTCACTTGGTAGAAGGAGGGTTATCCATCCTTCAGTATGCGGATGATACAATTCTCTTCTTAGAACATGATCTAGATGAGGCGGTAAACCTAAAACTTGTGTTGAGTGTCTTTGAACAATTGTCAGGGCTCAAAATTAATTTTCACAAGAGTGAGGTATTTCTTTTTGGAGAGGCAAAGTCCTGCAAGAAGGAATATGTACAACTCTTTGGATGTAAAGAAGGAGAGTTCCCTTTCAAGTACCTAGGCATTCCAATGCATCATAGGAAAATTCAAAACAAGGATTGGATAGAAGTAGAAGAAAGATTCCAAAAGAAGCTTTGTAGTTGGAAAGGCAAGCACCTTTCAGTTGGAGGGAGACTAGTTCTCATTAATTCAGTGCTTTCTAGCCTTCCTATGTTCATGTTCTCATTTTTTGAAGCCCCTAAAGGGGTAGTTAAAAGACTAGATTATTATAGGTCTAGATTCTTTTGGCAAAGTGATGAACATAAAAAGAAATATAGATTGACTAAGTGGACCTCTCTTTGCCGGCCCAAATGTTTTGGGGGACTAGGTATTTTAGATTTGGAGATTCAGAATAAGTGCCTTTTGAGTAAGTGGCTCTTTAAGCTTTTAAATGAGGATGGCGCTTGGCAAAGTCTTATTAAAAAGAAGTACTTGCAGCGTAAATCCATTACACAAGTGTCTAAAAGACCGGGAGACTCATTTCTGGTCAGGGCTGATGAATGTGAAAGAACAATTTCTTTCTTTTGGGTCGTTTAGAACTGGAAATGGTCGGTGTGTGAGGTTTTGGGAGGATCAGTGGATGGGAAATAAAACACTCATGGAAAGTTTTCCTAATTTGTACAGAATTGTGAGGAAGAAAGGTGTCATCATAGCAAATGTTTTGAATAGGGTACCTCTTAATATCTCCTTTAGGAGATCGTTGGTAGGGGCTAATCGGGCAGCATGGCTTGAACTAGTTTCAAAAGTTGCTCATGTCTCTCTAACAGAAAGAAATGATGAGTTCAGATGGAATTTGAATAAAAATGGAACCTATTCGGTACAATCCTTTTACAGCATCCTGGTACAGGATGGAGTCTTACCAAGGAACTCGATTGTGTGGAAACGAAAGGTCCCTCTCAAAATTAAAATTTTTCTATGGTACCTAAGAAGTGGGGTAATCCTCACAAAAGATATTCTTGCCAAAAGGAAATGGAAGGGCGACACTAAATGTTGCTTTTATAATGCAACGGAAACAATTCAACATCTGTTTTTCGACTGCCATGTGGCAAGATACATTTGGAACACCACTTTCATTGCCTTTAGAATCGAACCTCCAAGCAATATAGCTAATCTTTTTGGGTCTTGGCTAAAAGATTTCCCAAAAGAGCTCAAGTGTCAAATCTTAATTGGCGCTGCAGCCATCTGTTGGGCTGTTTGGTTATGGAGAAATGACGTAGTTTTCAATAGAAGACCGTTTAACTCATTTGCACAGGTGGTCTACAGAGGGACTTATTGGATCCGATGTTGGGCTCGGTTGTGCAAAGAAGAAGAGAGGAGAAATCTGAAGATCGGATGCAGGCATCTAGAAGGAGTGGTCCTACAATTGTTCTCCAATTTCGGATGGTGAAGAAGCTATAGGATATGTTGATCATTCAAGCTTCAGTAGTGTTTGGTGGTTTAAGATTGTTTTTGTCTCAATGTATGTCGTCCCTCACTTATTTGGTCTGTCAAGGGCTTAGTGTCTTTTGCTTTCTAAAAACTTCGCTGTCTCCTAGCCTAAATGTTGTGGCTGCTTGGTTAACTGTAAGCCTAAGTATTTTGTATGATACCGTTGCTGCATTCACTCACTTGTGAGTGATGAGGCAGGATTTTTTCCTTTATCTAAAATAAGAGCAGAGTGGTCGGACCGCCGTGCCGGCGCACAACCCGGCCGGATCGTCCTACATCACATCGCCGGAGGACACCGGCGCAGCCGCGCGCAGGCGGAGCCAGATGATGAGTGACTGATTGGTGGCTTCTCTCCTTGGGCTCGATCGTCATCGCCCACGTCATCACGGCCGACGCCTACCACCCAATCAATCATGCAGTGGGATGGAATGGGCCACGTGCGGATGGTCACATCTAGCTAACAGTAATGTGTGTGTCCAGGCGTCCAGCTCATGGACGACGTACGTACGAGACGAGTGAGGCCGTATCGCCAATCCATCAATTTGGACGTAGTACGCCTTTCTAGAACCTCGCCGTGGCGGAGAGGTGATTTCCAATTCACAGGATGATCGATCTCCCTGGTTTTCCAAACGAATTTTTACTCCGCGCGCCATATGGACAGTACTTGCATACCATCCGACAACACACCAAAATTGCAGATCAGACCTCATCCAAGATGAACAGGAAGGTGTCCAGAAATGTCTAACTGAGCTCATTCCTCAGATGAAAATCTTACTTTATTCCTACATGTGCTTTGGTACATCTGGAAGGCTAGAAATGATTTTCAATTCAATAATAAGAAGTGGAAGGTTTTCCAGGTCCATACCAATGCTAATGCTGACATGCAGGCTTCCCTCTCAGACCTCTCTATGCAGATTGATTTCAACCCTCCTCAACAGCAGATTCTGCAATTGCCGGGAGAGACATCACAGATGCACTTTACCTGCTACACAAATGCTTCCTATCCAGCTCACAAACAAGCTACTAATGCTAATGTGATAGGAATTGGAATCCATATGATTCACCTGCAGGGATTGGAATTCCATACGTTAAATATGCAGGTGCAAGCACAGGGGATTTCTTCCCCCTTGGAAGCTGAAACATGGGCTATCTATATAGCTTTATCTATTGCTGTAGGTTTAAATCAACTTCATGGGCTGTACTTTACAGATGCTCAAAACCTTCTGGACAATCTTCAACATGGAAGGCACTTAGCTTCTACAGTTGAATGGAGATCAAGACCTGTCTTGGCCAAGGCAAGACATATGGTGTAACACCCCGAAAATTAGCGCCTGGAAAATTTCGATTAAAAATCCCTAACCAACAATCGAACCGTCGTAATTAAAACACGAAATAGCACTCCGGCCCTAGACCAAAAACCACGCATCCAAAATTCCCGCACGATCTCGATGTTTTCACCTCCAAATACCCCTCGCAAATCCCCACCAAATCCTCACCAAATTCCCACAAATCATTCCACAAAAAAAATTCAAACACAAAAGATCAGAAAAAAAAGGAAAAAACCTCTTTCCCTCCTCATCCCCCCAGCCGGCCCACTCCTTCCTCAGCCCGCCACACCCCGGCCCACCTCATCGCGTGTTACCCCGCCGGCCCGTTCCCGTTCCCTCGCCCCGCTAGCCCACCGTGCCCGACCCCGCCGGCCCACTTACCCGGCCCACATCGCCGCTATTGACGCATGTTAAAGACGAAATTTATGCTCTATTATATTATATATATATATATATTATATCTTTTCAGGAGATAATCATGAATTTTATATGATTTGGCTAACAATTAACCCCGTTTTCGAGAATGCTTTTGTTTTTCTTGCATATTTGATTTTTGCAGGAAAATAGGAATAATTGAAGCAAATTGAAAGATTTCTCAAAGATAGGATTTATGCTAAGATAAGCAAGCTCCAAGACTTAAGGCCCAAATGGACGATGAAGCCCAATTAAGGAGGAGTCCAAAGAGATGAGGATTGCTTGGAGGACAAACAACCTTTTTATTCTCGGAATTCTGGACAGCAGCAGCTTGGAAGGCTATTTCGGGGATCTAAACGATGTCAAATGAAGAAAGTTTGTTCACCAAAGTTGCAGATCTTTTCGAGCTCAAAAAGGACTTAGCACTCAAACTCTTGCAACTAGTGGCCAAAACCTCACTTTGAAACTTGAGGTAATCACAAGTACCACATGGAGTATTTCTTAAGTTCTCCATTTCCTCCTCAATGCACTTGGCATATGTGGTATGCAAGAGATCATTTTCTTTCTCAAGGTTGGCACTCATATCCTTGTGCACAACCAACTCAGCACTCATATCATCACGCAAAAGTTTCAAAGACTTAACTTCATTTTCCAAATCAATGCATGATGTGCAAGAGATATGAATGCAATCATCATCAAGCAATTTGTTATAAGCACATGAAGTTTGGCAAGCAGCATCAACAAAAGAGCATAAGCTAGGCATGGATCTCATCTCATCAATTTCATCCCTAGCATGCTCAAGAGAAGCTATGGAATGCAATAAAGCAATCTCATCTCTAGCTATATCAAGATCAACATGTGAGGCAACAGACAAAGCCTTAACACGTTCTAAAAGCTCAAAGCTAGAGGAAAGATTCTTCTCTAAAAGCTCATGTTCAGATCTAGCACATGCAAGCAAAGAGCACAATTCATCATTCTTTCTATGCATGGCTACACAATCAATGCAAGGGGCAAGAGAACAAGATTTCCAAAACTCAAGCTCACATCAAAGCCTAGAGCAAGAATCCTTCAACCTCGTAAACTTTCTATGCCAAACATCACAAAGCTCATGCGACTTATCAAGTTCATCATACAAGAAATTACAATGGTCACATGAAGCAGAAGCACTTGGTGCCATTTCAAAGGCACAGGCAGGGTTAGCGTAGCAAAGACTCAAAACAAAAGAGCCCAAAGCTAAAACACCAACAAACTTGTTGCCAAGTGGTTTTCGAACCGGTTAGGGTATTGAAAACCTTAACCAAGCTCTGATACCAATTGAAGGACTGAAAATGCGACCTAAAGGGGGGGTGAATAGGGAGATAAATAAAAACTCAACACCGAACCTCTCTTCTAACGCGTGCAAGCCCACGTAGCACGAAGAGAGCTACTGGACCTAGGACACGGCTACGAACAAACCCACGAAAGCCCACGCAAAAGCGCCCATGCGAAGAGACGCAAAATGAGTCTCGGCAGTACACGCCGGACGACAAAGGCCGAGAGCACTCCAACTGAAAAAATCTCTAGCCGAGACACGCCGGACGGTCCGCCAGAAAACGACGGATGGTCTGCCGAAAAGCGACGGACGACAAAGGCCGAGAGCAGCACAAACCAAACGTCGTGGCTCACCACATGCCGGACAGTCCGTCAATGGACGCCGGACGGTCCGTCGAACGACGGACGACAAGGACAGAGCACGGCACAAACAAAAACAGCACAGCTCAACACACGATGGACGGTCCGCCGATGCACGCCGGATGGTCCGCCGTCTGACGCCGGATTGTCCGGCGTTCGCCGGACGGCAAGGACAGAAAAGCCGCTGCGCGACAGGGTCCCAAAGAAGATGGGCAAAACCCAATCAAAATGCCTTATAAAAATCTCCAAAAATTACCAAAGCAGAACCAGAGAGTTGGGAACAAGCTCAGAAAAATTCAGCTCAAAAGGAGCAAGTTTGCTACTTCCGGACGGTACGGCATTTCACGCCGGACGGTCCGGCGTTTGACAGCAGACAGAACTCCAAGAGGAAGAGCAAAACCCCAACAAAAATTGATTCAAAATTCTGTAAAAATTACTGGAGATTCCCAATGTACTCTGTAGTGTTTTACTAAATTTTCAGCTCATTTGGATAGAGTTGTATAATGAACTGAAAAAGACAAGAGCGCCGGACGGTCCGGCGTTCTCTGTCAGTCTGACACCCCTCAAAAACAATTCTCAAAACCCTACCAAATGATATCCAAAAATTATGAAATTTTATACTGGAGATTCAGCACTTGAAGGGGAACATCTACACCAAATTTGAACTCAAATGAATCACATTTGAATGCCGTCGGACCAGGGTTTAGAGAAGGTCAGGTTCTGTCCAGAAGTGAACCAGCCCCTGTTCAAGCATGAAATCGGATCAAAACCTAATCAAACCAAGTCCGGATCTCGTGAAACTTTATGGTCACCATCCTAACACGTGAAGGAGGTAATATGAAAAGATCCGCTCAAAAAGATCCCTGAACAAGGGGGTCATTGTAGGCTTACGAAGGAAGGGTAGGGTTTGCTCATGAACATCAAAACCTTCGATTCAACACTTGCTAGTGGTTTCTGGGCACAATCAAAGATGGTAATAGGTTCAACCACATCATAGCAAGATCCCTAACCAGTTCTATGAGCTCAAACACGAGATGTGAATGAATCACCAAAAGAGCTCAAGAAACAAAGGGAAAAGTGGGGATTCGAGGGAGATCTTGTGCAGCTGCTAGCTTGGCCTTGCCACGGTCAAATCTCACAAGAACTTGGCCCCCAATCAACCACAAACCAGCCCCAAAACATAGGCCACGAGGGAGCACGAAAATCACAAGAACAATAGCTCCGAAAATGGCAAAAAGAAATGAATTTCAGCACATAGAGAAGGGAGACAAACTTGAGCACGAATTGACTTTCTATTGCATCAATATATTCGGTTACAAGGCCACTTCAACCATCACACAAAGGATTGGATGACGATAAGCTCAAGAACAAAGAGCCACAACACTCAATCCCTCTCTAGTCCTACCAAATCTCTCACCAAAACAAAGATGAGGACCTCCTCTAGAGATGAGATGAATGAGCAAATGGAGAAGAGGTAAGGCGCCATGGCTACTGCCCTCTCCCTCATATAGAAGCAAATGGTCCGAGCGAACATTTTGCCCTCACATGAAAGATCACAACCCAAATACCCACTAGGGATAAATCCGTCCAAACTTTTCCATCTCTCATCGGACGAACACGATGCCTTCAAGACTTTGCTTCGCCTCGACGCAAGCTTCGCGATGACGCCACATACACCGACTCCTCGAGCCACCAAGTCGTCTGGTTTTTGGGGGGATACCGGGAAACCCTGAGCTTGGGTGGCGGTTTTGAGGAAAGCCGCCAAACCCTTGATGTCGGGTCGTGTCTTGACCTCCCGCCAAGGCCCTAGCGCTCCGCACGCCGTACCTCCTTGACTTGGCCCATGGTGCCTTCACCCTCTCCGATGGTTTTGAGGCCCAAACCACCAAACCAGCCACCGTTGGTTTTCCCGGCTCAACCAACAAACCACAGGCTTCGACACATGTCCCTCCGCCGCGTGCCAAACTCCAAGTCCTCAAGACCCGAGCTTGCCATGGCACGACAATGCTGCCGTCGCCCAACACAAACCCTCCAACTTGGTGCCAGGAGTGTGGACGCCACGGCCTCGCTCGGCATCCGGTGGCCCCAGCTCGACCGCCCTTCACCGCTGCATGGTCGTAGGCTCGAGTACCCAACTCGGCCTCACGCCACCGCACAGTCCATCGGCACGAATCCTCGCCAGTCTCAAGCCACGCCGTCGACCACCGCACGCCCGTGTACATGCACACCACAACCAAGAGCTGCGTGTCTCCTCGGAGCACGATTGTTAGTTGTCTCCCATGTTGACAATTCACTCAGCATAGTGGGAAGGGTCACCAAGACCTCTCACCACTCCCTCGCGCCACCGAAGCCAAGCCAGCCCACCTCGCTTGGCATCGTCTTCTTCTTCCCTTTCCCTCTCGCTGCCAACCCGCCCCCTCCGATGACCTCTTTTGCCGATCGGGCAATGACCGGCGACGAGCGCCGCGCAAAGTGATGCCAGCTACCACCAGGCGCATTGAAGGAGGCTACGACGCCACGGTAGCACCACCGATGCGTCCGGCGTCGCGCCCGGCGATGAAGTGACCCCACCATCACTGCATGATCCCTTTTGCGCCGCTACCAAGCCGGCCCCACCATCGTCGGTGATGCTCTGAGCATGGTCCGCTTGCGCAGCACCACGCGACAACACCTACTCACCGGCCGCATTGAAGGAAACCGAGCGCGCGCGCGAGCGCCGCCGTGGTGACATGTCGTGGCATCTAGCTGGCGATGAGTGGCCCCACCCCGGCTTTGGCTGACTCAGATTCCTCTCCGCCGTGCATGAATACCCCCTCCCAGATGAATGTCGGCACCCACAGACATGCCTCACCGCTTCCATCTCCACCTCGCCGTCCACTGAGCCGCCGTGACCACAGCCCCCAGCACCGCCTTTCCCGACAAATTCCTGCCCTGTAAACCTCTGCGCCAAAACCAAGGTGAGCACGACGACCCCTGAAGTAAGCCACACACCCCCCACCACTTCCAGCCACACCAAAACCACCGCCGAGCACCGACGCACGGCCAGACAACGGTGATGCCACGCCGCACACGCCACCCTCACCGAGGGCAGGCCAAATGCCACCACCTCCAACCACCCTAACCCCACACTCGAGTTCACCATTCGCCTCTCCACCTCAAGGGCAAGATCCGACAGCCAGAACCGCCTCGTCGGCGGAGAGAACCACTGGTGGGCCACTGGTGAACCGAGGGAGACGGCGGTTCAACCTCACCCCCTCGGTTGAACCGGCCACGTCGTCCCCCGACTTAACACCGTCACCCGTCGCCATGACCGGTGGGCCCAACATTGTCACACCATCGCCGAGTCATCCCGCACCGCGCCGCTAGCGCCGTCAGCCCCGCGCCCTCTCCCCGTGCCACTAACACATGATCTTAGGTGCGACGCCGCCGCGCCGTCCCGCCTTCCTGCACGAGATGGGCCGGCCAGTGGCCGCGCGCGCACGCGCATCGGACTGGATAGGCAGGCGCCTACGGGCCAAATGCCTCTACGGATTGGGCCACGAAGGGAGATTCAGCCCAAGACTCGTTTTATCCTTTTTTTCGAGGAAAAGTTAACCCTTTTTATGAAAATGCCCATATCTTGACCAATTTAAACACGTTTTAGATAATTCTTCCTCCAAAATTCTTCTAAAAACTCACTACGTAACCCTACCTCTCCAAAATGTTCTTGGTATGAATTGTTGAATTTATTGGCTGTTTATTATTTGTGTACGCTAGACACCGTACTAGAGGAAGTCCAGTAGCCGGAGGCAACTGTTGCGGAATAGGGGGACGACGAACCTAGCACTGATCCCCACTGCAACGAGGACCTAGACGATGGCAAATCCACTGGAACCCGCTTGATGCATAAATTCCTATGTTTTGCAAATACAACCCTTGCATGATAATCACACTAAAACTTACATGTTTTGCTGCTAAGGAAAACCAGTGAAATACACACATATAGCCAACCCTAATCTTAGATGTAGTGTGCTTAGGTGGGATCGTTCATTAAATAATATTTATCATGATCTTGATACTAAGTTGGGATTATGGTTAAGGAATATGCTGGGTTGTGAGGTTATGGATGTGGGGTTGGGTTTTGAAATAAAATGGGGGGAAGAACCCCGGCAACCGACTTGGTCGGAATCCAGCTACGTGCCGAAACAGCCATAAAAAAGGGCATGGTGGGATGGAGGACTTAGCTACTCGCGGTTACCACAAGACCTAGGACTCATGGAGAGGACCGAGAAGGATGGTGCTCGCGGGGTCGAGTATGAATATGTGTGGCTGGTTCTACCTGAGCCCTGTAAGGACCTGGTTGATTTTCTTCATGCCAAAACTCTTTAGTACAACCACTCGCTCTGAATGAGGCAGTGGCCGAGCCGAGCCTAAATGGATAGTTGTAGCGGCCGTGCTGGCGCACAAGGGGCTAGGGAAGGAGTGGTGTGGCACGGAGTTACCGCCAGGTAAGGAGTGACTCGGTTGCCCGAAACACCTAAAGCACTGCTAGATCATGAAGTGATGGTGAGGGCTTGGTGTGGAATTCGGGCAGTTATGACGTAACGCGTTGTTGAGTCCACATTGTGGGAATTAGTACAACCTCTGATCAGAGTAAAACCTATTCAAATGGTCCGTGTCTACTGATATGGATGGGATGGCTGGTTCTTCAGCTAGTTTTCGTGAACATAAAAATGATTGGATAACGAGGATATGGAAATGGAAAATGGATGTGAATATGATGGTGACTATGCTGGATGTTAATGGTTGAATGAGCCGTGTGGACCAGCGAGTCCAATGGCACGCCTATGATGTTTAAACTTTGTTTTCATAACTAAAAATCTGCCTACTAAAAATAAACATTACATTGTTTCTGCAAAAACCTATAGCCCTAGAGAAACCTTGCATATAAGTGAAACGCCC
>NW_024376357.1:0-72500 GCF_016808335.1 Panicum virgatum
TGAATTGGTGCGTTTTGTAGTGGTTGGGAGCATTTTGGATTGTTTCGTTACTGCATGAAACTCGGTGGGAAATAGGCTGAACTGGTGCAATTAATGCAAAAGTTCGAGCCACGAACTCGCATCGGAATTTCTGGCAACGAACGCACACGATCCACCCAATTGGACCCTAAACTCATGTTTTGGTGCGTTTTCGTAGTGTTTGGGTGCATTGTCAATTTCGTTGCTACATGAAACTCGGTGCAAAACGGGTTGAACTGGTGCAATTAATTCACAAGTTTGTGCCATAAAGTCGCATCGAATTTTTCGCAAAGAAACAACACTCGATCCACCCCATTGTATCCAAACTCATGTTCTGGAGCATTCCGTAGTGTTTCGGTGCATTTGGCAATGTTTCGTTACTACACGGAACTCGGTGCACAATGGGTTGAACTGGTGCAATTAATGGACACGTTTGTGCCATTAAGTCGCATTGGAATTTTTCTCAACGAACGCACCCGATCCACCCCCATTGGACGCTAAACTCAATTATTGGTTTGTTTCGTAATGTTTCGGTGCATTTTGGATTTGTTTTTGTTACTGCACGAAAACTTGGTGCAAAACGGATTGAACTAGTGCAATTAATGAAGAAGTTCGTGCCACGAAATCACATCAGAGTTTTTCGCAAACGAACGCCACCCGATCCACCCCATTGGACCCTGAACTCAAGTATTGATTTGTTTCATACTGTTTGGGTGCATTTTGGATTTGTTCGTTACTACACGAAACTCGGTGCCAGAAACGGATTGAACTAGTGCAATTAATGAAGAAGTTCGTGCCATGAAATTGCATCAGAAGTTTTTCGCAATGAACGCACCCGATCTAGCCCATTGGACGCTAAACTCATGAATTGGTGTGTTTTGTAGTGTTTGGGTGCATTTTGGATTGTTTCGTTACTGCATGAAACTCGGTGCGAAATAGGCTAAACTGGTGCAATTAATGCAAAAGTTCGAGCCACGAACTCGCATCGGAATTCTGGCAACGAACGCACTCGATCCACCCCATTGGACCCTAAACTCATGTTTTGGTGCGTTTTCGTAGTGTTTGGGTGCATTTGTCAATGTTTCGTTACTACATGAAACTCGGTACAAAACGGGTTGAACTGGTGCAATTAATGCACAAGTTTGTGCCATAAAGTCGCATCGGAATTTTTCGCAAAGAACGCACTCGATCCACCCCATTGGATCCAAACTCATGTTCTGGAGCATTTCGTAGTGTTTCGGTGCATTTGGCAATGTTTCGTTACTACACGGAACTCGGTGCACAATGGGTTGAACTGGTGCAATTAATGGACAAGTTTGTGCCATTAAGTCGCATTGGAATTTTTCGCAACGAACGCACCCGATCCACCCTATTGGACCCTGAACTCAAGTATTGGTTTGTTTCATACTGGTTGGGTGCATTTTGGATTTGGTTCGTTACTGCACGAAACTCGGTGCAGAACGGATTGAACTAGTGCAATTAATGAAGAAGTTCGTGCCATGAAATTGCATCAGAGTTTTTCGCAATGAACGCACCCGATCCAGCCCATTGGACGCTAAACTCATGAACTGGTGTGTTTTGTAGTGTTTGGGTGCATTTTTGATTGTTTCGTTACTGCATGAAACTTGGTGCGAAATAGGCTGAACTGGTGCAATTAATGCAAAAGTTCGAGCTACGAACTCGCATCGGAATTCTGGCAACGAACGCACTCGATCCACCCCATTGGACCCTAAACTCATGTTTGGTGCGTTTTCGTAGTGTTTGGGTGCATTTGTCAATGTTTCATTACTATATGAAACTCGGTGCAAAACGGGTTGAACTGGTGCAATTAATGCACAAGTTTGTGCCATAAAGCCGCATCGGAATTTTTCGCAAAGAACACACTCGATCCACCCCATTGTATCCAAACTCATGTTCTGGAGCACTCCGTAGTGTTTCGGTGCATTTGGCAATGTTTCGTTACTACACGGAACTCGGTGCACAATGGGTTGAACTGGTGCAATTAATGGACAAGTTTGTGCCATTAAGTCGCATTGGAATTTTTCTCAACGAACGCACCCGATCCACCCCATTGGACGCTAAACTCAATTATTGGTTTGTTTCGTAATGTTTCGGTGCATTTTGGATTTGTTTTGTTACTGCACGAAACTTGGTGCAAAACGGATTGAACTAGTGCAATTAATGAAGAAGTTCGTGCCACGAAATCGCATCAGAGTTTTTCGCAATGAACGCACCCGATCCACACCATTGGACTATAAATTCATGAATTGGTGCGTTTTGTAGTGGTTGGGAGTATTTTGGATTGTTTCGTTACTGCGTGAAACTCGGTAAGAAATAGGCTGAACTGGTGCAATTAATGCAAAAGTTCGAGCCACGAACTCGCATCGGAATTTCTGGCAAAGAACGCACACGATCCACCCTATTGGACCCTAAACTCATGTTTTGGTGCGTTTTCGTAGTGTTTGGGTGCATTTGTCAATGTTTCGTTGCTACATGAAACTCGGTGCAAAACGGGTTGAACTGGTGCAATTAATGCACAAGTTTGTGCCATAAAGCCGCATCGGAATTTTTCGCAAAGAACACACTCGATCCACCCCATTGTATCCAAACTCATGTTCTGGAGCACTCCGTAGTGTTTCGGTGCATTTGGCAATGTTTCGTTACTACACGGAACTCGGTGCACAATGGGTTGAACTGGTGCAATTAATGGACAAGTTTGTGCCATTAAGTCGCATTGGAATTTTTCGCAACGAACGCACCCGATCCACCCCATTGAACCCTGAATTCAAGTATTGGTTTGTTTCATACTGTTTGGGTGCATTTTGGATTTGTTTCGTTACTGCACGAAATTCGGTGCAGAACGGATTGAACTAGTGCAATTAATGAAGAAGTTCATGCCATGAAATTGCATCAGAGTTTTTCGCAATGAACGCACCCGATTCAGCCCATTGGACGCTAAACTCATGAACTGGTGTGTTTTGTAGTGTTTGGGTGCATTTTGGATTGTTTCGTTACTGCATGAAACTCGGTGCGAAATAGGCTGAACTGGTGCAATTAATGCAAAAGTTCGAGCCACGAACTCGCATCGAAATTTCTGGCAACGAATGCACTCGATCCACCCCATTGGACCCTAAACTCATGTTTTGGTGCGTTTTCGTAGTGTTTGGGTGCATTTGTCAATGTTTCGTTACTACATGAAACTCGGTGCAAAACGGGTGGAACTGGTGCAATTAATGCAAAAGTTCGAGCCACAAACTCGCATCGGAATTTCTGGCAACGAACGCACAAGATCCAGCCCATTGGACCCTAAACTCATGTTTTGGTGCGTTTTCGTAGTGTTTGGGTGCATTTGGCAATGTTTCGTTACTACATGAAACTCGGTGCAAAACGGGTTGAACTGGTGCAATTAATGGACAAGTTTGTGCCATTAAGTCGCATTGGAATTTTTCTCAACGAACGCACCCGATCCACCCCATTGGACGCTAAACTCAATTATTGGTTTGTTTCGTAATGTTTCGGTGCATTTTGGATTTGTTTTGTTACTGCACGAAACTTGGTGCAAAACGGATTGAACTAGTGCAATTAATGAAGAAGTTCGTGCCACGAAATCACATCAGAGTTTTTCGCAATGAACGGACCGGATCCACCCCATTGGACTTTAAACTCATGAATTGGTGTGTTTTGTAGTGTTTGGGTGCATTTTGGATTGTTTCGTTGCTGCATGAAACTCGGTGCGAAATAGGCTCAACTGGTGCAATTAATGCCAAAGTTCGAGCCACGAACTCGCATCGGAATTTCTGGCAACGAACGCACAAGATCCAGCCCATTGGACCCTAAACTCATGTTTTGGTGCGTTTTTGTAGTGTTTGGGTGCATTTGTCAATGTTTCGTTACTACATGAAACTCGGTGCAAAACGGGTTGAACTGGTGCAATTAATGGACAAGTTTGTGCCATTAAGTCGCATTGGAATTTTTTGCAACGAACGCACCCGATCCACCCCATTGGACCCTAAACTCAAGTATTGGTTTGTTTCGTAATGTTTGGGTGCATTTTGGATTTGTTTTGTTATTGCACGAAACTTGGTACAAAACGGATTGAACTAGTGCAATTTATGAAGAAGTTCGTGCCACGAAATCGCATCAGAGTTTTTCGCAATGAATGCACCCGATCCACCCCATTTGACCCTAAACTCAAGTATTGGTTTGTTTCGTAATGTTTGGGTGCATTTTGGATTTGTTTTGTTATTGCACGAAACTTGGTAAAAACGGATTGAACTAGTGCAATTAATGAAGAAGTTTGTGCCACGAAATCGCATCAGAGTTTTTCGCAATGAACGCACCCGATCCACCCCATTGGACTCTAAACTCATGAATTGGTGCGTTTTGTAGTGGTTGGGAGCATTTTGGATTGTTTCGTTACTGCATGAAACTCGGTGGGAAATAGGCTGAACTGGTGCAATTAATGCAAAAGTTCGAGCCACGAACTCGCATCGGAATTTCTGGCAACGAACGCACACGATCCACCCAATTGGACCCTAAACTCATGTTTTGGTGCGTTTTCGTAGTGTTTGGGTGCATTTGTCAATGTTTCGTTGCTACATGAAACTCGGTGCAAAACGGGTTGAACTGGTGCAATTAATGCACAAGTTTGTGCCATAAAGTCGCATCGGAATTTTTCGCAAAGAACACACTCGATCCACCCCATTGTATCCAAACTCATGTTCTGGAGCATTCCGTAGTGTTTCGGTGCATTTGGCAATGTTTCGTTACTACACGGAACTCGGTGCACAATGGGTTGAACTGGTGCAATTAATGGACAAGTTTGTGCCATTAAGTCGCATTGGAATTTTTCTCAACGAACGCACCCGATCCACCCCATTGGACGCTAACTCAATTATTGGTTTGTTTCGTAATGTTTCGGTGCATTTTGGATTTGTTTTGTTACTGCACGAAACTTGGTGCAAAACGGATTGAACTAGTGCAATTAATGAAGAAGTTCGTGCCACGAAATCACATCAGAGTTTTTCGCAACGAACGCACCCGATCCACCCCATTGGACCCTGAACTCAAGTATTGATTTGTTTCATACTGTTTGGGTGCATTTTGGATTTGTTTCGTTACTACACGAAACTCGGTGCAGAACGGATTGAACTAGTGCAATTAATGAAGAAGTTCGTGCCATGAAATTGCATCAGAGTTTTTCGCAATGAACGCACCCGATCTAGCCCATTGGACGCTAAACTCATGAATTGGTGTGTTTTGTAGTGTTTGGGTGCATTTTGGATTGTTTCGTTACTGCATGAAACTCGGTGCGAAATAGGCTAAACTGGTGCAATTAATGCAAAAGTTCGAGCCACGAACTCGCATCGGAATTCTGGCAACGAACGCACTCGATCCACCCCATTGGACCCTAAACTCATGTTTTGGTGCATTTTCGTAGTGTTTGGGTGCATTTGTCAATGTTTCGTTACTACATGAAACTCGGTACAAAACGGGTTGAACTGGTGCAATTAATGCACAAGTTTGTGCCATAAAGTCGCATCGGAATTTTTCGCAAAGAACGCACTCGATCCACCCCATTGGATCCAAACTCATGTTCTGGAGCATTTCGTAGTGTTTCGGTGCATTTGGCAATGTTTCGTTACTACACGGAACTCGGTGCACAATGGGTTGAACTGGTGCAATTAATGGACAAGTTTGTGCCATTAAGTCGCATTGGAATTTTTCGCAACGAACGCACCCGATCCACCCTATTGGACCCTGAACTCAAGTATTGGTTTGTTTCATACTGGTTGGGTGCATTTTGGATTTGGTTCGTTACTGCACGAAACTCGGTGCAGAACGGATTGAACTAGTGCAATTAATGAAGAAGTTCGTGCCATGAAATTGCATCAGAGTTTTTCGCAATGAACGCACCCGATCCAGCCCATTGGACGCTAAACTCATGACCTGGTGTGTTTTGTAGTGTTTGGGTGCATTTTTGATTGTTTCGTTACTGCATGAAACTTGGTGCGAAATAGGCTGAACTGGTGCAATTAATGCAAAAGTTCGAGCTACGAACTCGCATCGGAATTCTGGCAACGAACGCACTCGATCCACCCCATTGGACCCTAAACTCATGTTTGGTGCGTTTTCGTAGTGTTTGGGTGCATTTGTCAATGTTTCGTTACTATATGAAACTCGGTGCAAAACGGGTTGAACTGGTGCAATTAATGGACAAGTTTGTGTCTTTAAGTCGCATTGGAATTTTTCGCAACGAACGCACCCGATCCACCCCATTGGACCCTAAACTCAAGTATTGGTTTGTTTCGTAATGTTTGGGTGCATTTTGGATTTGTTTTATTATTGCACGAAACTTGGTACAAAACGGATTGAACTAGTGCAATTAATGAAGAAGTTCATGCCACGAAATCGCATTGGAATTTTTCGCAACGAATGCACCCGATCCACCCCATTGGACCCTAAACTCAAGTATTGGTTTGTTTCGTAATGTTTCGGTGCATTTTGGATTTGTTTTGTTACTGCACGAAACTTGGTGCAAAACGGATTGAACTAGTGCAATTAATGAAGAAGTTCGTGCCACGAAATCGCATCAGAGTTTTTCGCAATGAACGCACCCGATCCACCCCATTGGACGCGAAACTCATGAATTGGTGTGTTTTGTAGTGTTTGGGTGCATTTTGGATTGTTTCGTTACTGCATGAAACTCGGTGCGAAATAGGCTCAACTGGTGCAATTAATGCAAAAGTTCGAGCCACGAACTCGCATCGGAATTTCTGGCAACGAACGCACAAGATCTACCCCATTGGACCCTAAAGTCATGTTTTGGTGCGTTTTCGTAGTGTTTGGGTGCATTTGTCAATGTTTCGTTACTACATGAAACTCGGTGCAAAACAGGTTGAACTGGTGCAATTAATGCACAAGTTTGTGCCATAAAGTCGCATCGGAATTTTTCGCAAAGAACGCACTCGATCCACCCCACTGGATCCAAACTCATGTTCTGGAGCATTCCGTAGTGTTTCGGTGCATTTGGCAATGTTTCGTTACTACACGGAACTCGGTGCACAATGGGTTGAACTGGTGCAATTAATGGACAAGTTTGTGCCATTAAGTCGCATTGGAATTTTTCTCAACGAACGCACCCGATCCACCCCATTGGACGCTAAACTCAATTATTGGTTTGTTTCGTAATGTTTCGGTGCATTTTGGATTTGTTTTGTTACTGCACGAAACTCGGGGCAAAACGGATTGAACTAGTGCAATTAATGAAGAAGTTTGTGCCACGAAATCACATCAGAGTTTTTCGCAATGAACGCACCCGATCCAGCCCATTGGACGCTAAACTCATGACCTGGTGTGTTTTGTAGTGTTTGGGTGCATTTTTGATTGTTTCGTTACTGCATGAAACTTGGTGCGAAATAGGCTGAACTGGTGCAATTAATGCAAAAGTTCGAGCTACGAACTCGCATCGGAATTCTGGCAACGAACGCACTCGATCCACCCCATTGGACCCTAAACTCATGTTTGGTGCGTTTTCGTAGTGTTTGGGTGCATTTGTCAATGTTTCGTTACTATATGAAACTCGGTGCAAAACGGGTTGAACTGGTGCAATTAATGGACAAGTTTGTGTCTTTAAGTCGCATTGGAATTTTTCGCAACGAACGCACCCGATCCACCCCATTGGACCCTAAACTCAAGTATTGGTTTGTTTCGTAATGTTTGGGTGCATTTTGGATTTGTTTTATTATTGCACGAAACTTGGTACAAAACGGATTGAACTAGTGCAATTAATGAAGAAGTTCATGCCACGAAATCGCATTGGAATTTTTCGCAACGAATGCACCCGATCCACCCCATTGGACCCTAAACTCAAGTATTGGTTTGTTTCGTAATGTTTCGGTGCATTTTGGATTTGTTTTGTTACTGCACGAAACTTGGTGCAAAACGGATTGAACTAGTGCAATTAATGAAGAAGTTCGTGCCACGAAATCGCATCAGAGTTTTTCGCAATGAACGCACCCGATCCACCCCATTGGACGCGAAACTCATGAATTGGTGTGTTTTGTAGTGTTTGGGTGCATTTTGGATTGTTTCGTTACTGCATGAAACTCGGTGCGAAATAGGCTCAACTGGTGCAATTAATGCAAAAGTTCGAGCCACGAACTCGCATCGGAATTTCTGGCAACGAACGCACAAGATCTACCCCATTGGACCCTAAAGTCATGTTTTGGTGCGTTTTCGTAGTGTTTGGGTGCATTTGTCAATGTTTCGTTACTACATGAAACTCGGTGCAAAACAGGTTGAACTGGTGCAATTAATGCACAAGTTTGTGCCATAAAGTCGCATCGGAATTTTTCGCAAAGAACGCACTCGATCCACCCCACTGGATCCAAACTCATGTTCTGGAGCATTTCGTAGTGTTTCGGTGCATTTGGCAATGTTTCGTTACTACACGGAACTCGGTGCAAAATGGGTTGAACTGGTGCAATTAATGGACAAGTTTGTGCCATTAAGTCGCATTGGAATTTTTCACAACGAATGCACCCGATCCACCCCATTGGACCCTAAACTCAAGTATTGGTTTGTTTCGTAATGTTTCGGTGCATTTTGGATTTGTTTTGTTACTGCACGAAACTTGGGGCAAAACGGATTGAACTAGTGCAATTAATGAAGAAGTTTGTGCCACGAAATCACATCAGAGTTTTTCGCAATGAACACACCCGATCCACCCCATTGGACGCGAAACTCATGAATTGGTGCATTTTGTTGTGTTTGGGTGCATTTTGGATTGCTTCGTTACTGGATGAAACTCGGTGCGAAATAGGCTGAACTGGTGCAATTAATACAAAAGTTCGAGCCACGAACTCGCATTGGAATTTCTGGCAACGAACGCACAAGATCCACCCCATTGGACCCTAAACTCATGTTTTGGTGCGTTTTTGTAGTGTTTGGGTGCATTTGTCAATGTTTCGTTACTACATGAAACTCGGTGCAAAACAGGTTGAACTGGTGCAATTAATGCAAAAGTTTGTGCCATAAAGTCGCATCGGATTTTTTTCGGAAAGAACGCACTCGATCCACCCAATTGGATCCAAACTCATGTTCTGGAGCATTCCATAGTGTTTCGGTGCATTTGGCAATGTTTCGTTACTACACGGAACTCGGTGCACAATGGGTTGAACTGGTGCAATTAATGGACAAGTTTGTGCCCTTAAGTCGCATTGGAATTTTTCGCAACGAACGCACCCGATCCACCCCATTGGACCCTAAACTCAATTATTGGTTTGTTTCGTACTGTTTGGGTGCATTTTGGATTTGTTTCGTTACTGCATGAAACTCGGTGCAGAACGGATTGAACTAGTGCAATTAATGAAGAAGTTCGTGCCATGAAATTGCATCAGAGTTTTTTGCAATGAACGCACCCGATCCAGCCCATTGGACGCGAAACTCATGAATTGGTGCGTTTTGTAGTGTTTGGGTGCATTTTGGATTGTTTCGTTACTGCATGAAACTCGGTGCGAAATAGGCTGAACTGGTGCAATTAATGCAAAAGTTCGAGCCACGAACTAGCATAGGAATTTCGGGCAACAAACGCACTCGATCCACCCCATTGGACCCTAAACTCATGTTTTGGTGCATTTTCATAGTGTTTGGGTGCATTTGTCAATGTTTCGTTACTACATGAAACTCGGTGCAAAACAGGTTGAACTAGTGCAATTAATGCACAAGTTTGTGCCATAAAGTCGCAACGGAAAATTTCGCAAAGAACGCACTCGATCCACCCCATTGTATCCAAGCTCATGTTCTGGAGCATTCTGTAGTGTTTCGGTGCATTTGGCAATGTTTCGTTACTACACGGAACTCGGTGCACAATGGGTTGAACTGGTGCAATTAATGGACTAGTTTGTGCCCTTAAGTCGCATTGGAATTTTTCGCAATGAACGCACCAGATCCACCCCATAGGACCCTAAACTCAATTATTGGTTTGTTTCGTACTGTTTGGGTGCATTTTGGATTTGTTTCGTTACTGCATGAAACTCGGTGCAGAACGGATTGAACTAGTGCAATTAATGAAGAAGTTCGTGCCATGAAATTGCATCAGAGTTTTTTGCAATGAACGCACCCGATCCAGCCCATTGGACGCTAAAATCATGAACTGGTGTATTTTGTAGTGTTTGGGTGCATTTTGGATTGTTTCGTTCCTGCATGAAACTCGGTGCGAAATAGGCTGAACTGGTGCAATTAATGCAAAAGTTTGAGCCACGAACTCGCATCGGAATTTCTGGCAACGAACGCACTCGATCCACCCCATTGGATCCTAAGCTCATGTTTTGGTGCGTTTTCGTAGTGTTTGGGTGCATTTGTCAATGTTTCGTTACTACATGAAACTCGGTGCAAGACGGGATGAACTGGTGCAATTAATGCACAAGTTTGTGCCATAAAGTCGCATCGGAATTTTTCGCAAAGAACGCACTCGATCCACCCCATTGGATCCAAACTCATGTTCTGGAGCATTTCGTAGTGTTTCGGTGCATTTGGCAATGTTTCGTTACTACACGGAACTCGGTGCAAAATGGGTTGAACTGGTGCAATTAATGGACAAGTTTGTGCCATTAAGTCGCATTGGAATTTTTCGCAACGAACGCACCCGATCCACCCCATTGGACCCTAAACTCAATTATTGGTTTGTTTCGTAATGTTTCGGTGCATTTTGGATTTGTTTTGTTACTGCACGAAACTTGGTGCAAAACGGATTGAACTAGTGCAATTAATGAAGAAGTTCGTGCCACGAAATCACATCAGAGTTTTTCGCAATGAACGCACCCGATCCACCCCATTGGACGCTAAACTCATGAATTGGTGCGTTTTGTAGTGTTTGGGTGCATTTTGGATTGTTTCGTTGCTGCAAGAAACTCGGTGCGAAATAGGCTCAACTGGTGCAATTAATGCAAAAGTTCGAGCCACGAACTCGCATCGGAATTTCTGGCAACGAACGCACAAGATCCAGCCCATTGGACCCTAAACTCATGTTTTGGTGCGTTTTCATAGTGTTTGGGTGCATTTGTCAATGTTTCGTTACTACATGAAACTCGGTGCAAAACGGGTTGAACTGGTGCAATTAATGGACAAGTTTGTGCCATTAAGTCGCATTGGAATTTTTCGCAACGAACGCACCCGATCCACCCCATTGGACCCTAAACTCAAGTATTGGTTTGTTTCGTAATGTTTGGGTGCATTTTGGATTTGTTTTGTTATTGCACGAAACTTGGTACAAAACGGATTGAACTAGTGCAATTAATGAAGAAGTTCGTGCCACGAAATCGCATCAGAGTTTTTCGCAATGAATGCACCCGATCCACCCCATTGGACCCTAAACTCAAGTATTGGTTTGTTTCGTAATGTTTGGGTGCATTTTGGATTTGTTTTGTTATTGCACGAAACTTGGTAAAAAACAGATTGAACTAGTGCAATTAATGAAGAAGTTCGTGCCTGTGGCGGAACCACCCAAAACTACTGGGCCCGGGTGCACTGATCTTTGTTGCTAAGCAACTCTGACCCAAATTGGCACTCACCGGTAGTTCCTCGAGTGAAACCTCGATAAAAGCCACGCTCTTCCAGGATCAGCAGACAACACTCACACGAAGGTGAGCCCAGAGATTACAACACAGAACATTTCATACATCTCAGAGTGATTGCAGCGGAAAGTAAATTTATTACAAAACATGTTCAGAGTAGCGAAAGTACTACAGAGTTCCTTCTACTCAAATTATTCAAGTCTCATTGTTCAGCGGAAGCAGTAAAAGATAACTAGCGAAATAACGTGACGCATCGATAAAGCCCGTACGAAAGCGTCACTCAGCGGGAGGGTGGTCAGCACCAGCTGAAGGGCCATCCCACTCAACAGACCAGCCCGGAGGCCAGGTACACGGCCAAGTAAGACTCGCGAACAGATCTTCAAAGTTAGTACCTGAAAAACAGTGCCACAAGCAAGGCTGAGTATACTAATACTCAGCAAGACTGACCCGTCACCGGATATAACATAGTCCGATAACTAGACATGCAAGGCTTTTTGGTTGGTGGGGTTTGTTTTGCCAAAAACGCCACTAAATGTTGATCCTTATTTTCAGATTTTATTTAACCATCTTCTAGTTAGATTAACCATTCTAAGTTTGCATCCAACTCTACACAAACATGGTAGAGCAATCATTTAATCAACCAGCAGTATTATCATCATCATGTTCCACTTGTTACTCTATGTGACCGAAATCATTAAGCAATCTCATGCCGTGAGAGGCGGACGATTCTGAATCGAATTTCAACCTGGCCAGGGGAACCTAGACCACACGTATGGGAACCAAGTCACCCACACAACATTTCCCCTTTCTTTCCAGTCCGTGGATCCGGGTCACCCTCCCCGACTACAGAGCCCGACGTCTCTGCACCCGTACGTCCGGACAAAAATAAAACCTACTTCTACCAAGAGGGTGAATGGTCGTTCCACTCGCCGGTCCAATCAGGTACTTCAGCTTACCGATTACCATATTTCTCGGCATGTGGCTAGTACTTTCAAACGCTTAACGAAATGAGCCACACCCCGCGACCTTAGCCAGTTTTGACTACACCAGCGGGGTATCACAACTACACAACCCCGCCGTTGTCCTTATATTTCAGCAGGAATTAAAGTCAGTAAAATTCCTATAACTCGCGAGAGGCAGGAAACCTCTCGACTTTTACCGTACCTAGTTAGCGGGGCAACTAGTCGAGAAAAAGACCCGGATAACAAACATAGGTACCTAGGGATCATGCATATAAGGTTTTCGATCAACTCCTAGAAAACGTAAATGCGCAATAAAATTATTACAACATATACAAATAGTTGGATGAATATAAGGCGTAAAATAATGGGATTATGCACCGGGGCTTGCCTTCTTGGGCACTGTTTAAAAGTAGCCTTGGGCTCTTCCGAACATTGGTTCGGGTCTTGATTCAAGTCAGTACAAATAAGAGAGACACTCTCCGGAGTGGTAGTATTCGCGGGCACCAACTCGTAATCACCGTCGAGTAGATTTATCATTTCTATATGCATGCAGAAATGATATTGTTACAACATGATATAAACATATTTCTTTCCTTCACTATAAAGTTGTAGTTCAGTTTAGCATGTGTTTGTTGTGGTGGTCTTAGTTAACTTTATTTTCTGGGCAATCGTTTATGGAGTAGTTCTTAAATTCACTTTACTTCATAAAAGAGCTGTGTGTTTTAATTTTCATTCTTATCATTAAAACATAGCAGACTTTCACTATTTCATAGCAACCAATTTACTCATGAGCTAGTGATGAAAAACTAAAGTAACTCAGATCAGGTACTTTAGCATCTATGGTATAGTTTTCAGCATCTAACCATAAAGCAATTAACCATAACAAAGCATGTAAGTAGATTACTCTAGTTGCTTCACCTTTTTGCACAGAAAGTTTGACATGGGTTCTGGTGCTACAAATTTTATGGGAGCATCTACCAAGCATCTACTCAGTACTGTAATTTTTCCAGATTTTATTCACTTATACAGCTGAGGTAATAAAAAGAACAAAAACAACAAGCCATTAACTAAGATTAATTCTCCAGAGAGTTGTGCTAGGGATATGATTCTCAAATTTTTACCAGAGTCTACTCATGAGCAAAAAATACTCCAGAAAAATTATCGAGCTTTGTAACCACCAGATAAATTAGTTATGCATTTAACTTAACATGATTTAGCATAAATTTCTCAAGGTGCATTTAACCATTACTGCATATGAAATTTTTATTACAGATATAACATACTCTAAACAAGATCATGTCCAAAAATCAAGATCAGTTATGGTGTAGATTACTCAGAACAAAAATAGTAAATCTAGCCCCAAGATGCTAAGCATGATTATTCACCAAAGCAAAACTCAGTAACTGCACCTCAAACTTTTTAGACAGGAACACAGAGCTAAAAAGAGAATTCAGAAATAAATATAGATTTTTCTGATTATAAGAACTATATATGGAGAATTAAGTTGATTAAACAAGCATAAATCATGGTATATAGCAAATGAACTCTAATAAATCTGAAATTTTTAGAGTAACAATATTTCAGTTATACATGTATTCAGTAAAAATTCCAGAGCAAGTTCATGTGCATATTTTCCAGTATTAAATCGAGAAAGCTAGCAACAGATTAGAGAATCTTGATTGTTCCAATATGATAACTGTTTTGGTTGGGTGTCATATTTTTACTGTGATGTTAATAATCCATTATTGATAACATATCCCAAAAATCAAGGTCATTTGCTGAGTAGAACTTTATGAACATGCATAAGGTGATTTTCTTATTCTTTTTCTTAGATTAAAATAAAAGCAAAATATGAACATGTGACTGTAACAAAAGTTGTAGTTCTTGTTCTAAGGATTCCAGAACATTTTAGTTTGCATTTTTATGATTTTTATACGATTTTCTAGGCATTTTTAAAGTTTGCTGTTTTGAGTTCATTTGTAACTTTTCATTTGGACCCCTGGAACTTTTGTTTCTTCTCCAGGGAGGTCCCTGGCGGAAGTCAGGAACAGAGGAGGGTTTGGCGTGGCTGTTCCCGGCGATGAGGTTGGCCGGCGGCTAGGGGAAAGTGGGGGGAAATGGAGAGGGGCTCGAGAGCTACCATTTGGTGGTCGTGGGAGGAGCGGAGGTGGTCGGAGCTGGGCTCTCCACGGCGAGGGGCGGACGACGGCGGGACTGGGCGGCGGCGGTGCTTCTCCGGCGACGCTGGGAGGGCGAAGTCGGACTGAGGAGCTTCGGTGGGGAGAGACCAAGCTCGTGGAGGGTTCTATTTGGGGAGGAACGGGCCAGAATGGTGGCTCCACGGAGCTCCGGCGGCGTCCGGCAATGGTGGCGGCGGCTCTAGTTTCCTGGGCACGCGAGAGGCTGGGCTCTGCCCTTTATAGGCAAGGGAGGAGGGGGAGGTCGATCTGGGGGCGAGCTTGCTGGGGAGAACGGGTGCTGGGGGAGGCGCGCACGGCCGTGGCAGCTCGGCCGGCCATGGCAGTCGCGTGGCGAGCGCAGGAGCAAGTAGGGCACGTGGCGTGCGGCAATGGTGCCAGGGAGGAGCGGTTCCAGGGAAACAAAGGGCGCAGGAGCGGTTTTGGGCGGAGGCGCGACGCGTGGGGCGGCCAGGTGGCTTCGCCGGCGTACGGACGCCGTCGTGGGCGTGGTGTAGGGAGAACGGAGGTAGGAGAAGACGGCAGGGGCAGTTTCGTAAATAAATCAATGTTCCAAAATAAGTTCTGTAATTTCAAATTTTCTCCCTCTTCTTGGCCTCAAATAAAAAAGTGTTGAATACCACTTTTGCTCAGTTTTTCGAGATCTACAACTTTTGTGTTATGCACTTTTTCATTTGAGCAATGGTTTGAGAGTTATTTAATTATTTCAAAAACTGTCATTTAAAGTACTTATCATTTCATGTGAATTTTGGCACTTTTACTCCTAGGCTTCAACTAGATTTTTGTTGAACATGACATGGTGAATATGTAGATCCATTTTCCTATGCATAAGTGCATTGGTTTGAAAGTTATTTTTAACTTCCTTATTACTAGAAATTGAACTCTTGTTTATTTGATTTGTTTAAATCTTGACTTTGCCAAAAAGTCTTTATAAATTAAACTATGTGTCATAAGAATATGAGTGTGTCTTTATTCTACCTCTTTGTGACCAGTTGAGCATGAAAGTTCAAGAATATTAAAGGAACAAGTTTTATGTCCACACATACTCATATATAATGATGCATTCTTGTTTCCTATAAATATTTATTATTATTATTATTATTATTATTATGCTAAAGGAATGTTTATGGTCCCTTGTTCAAAATTTCAGTTTGTTCACAACTCCAATTTGTCATTTAAGGAAGAACTAAATATTTTCTTACTAGACCTCCGAAGTAAGTATGTTTTATTTCTTCTTTCCTTAAAGAAATTTCAAGATTTCAACTACTTGTGCGTTGAATATTTGTGGCCTCATTTTATTATTTTGTTTGAACTAGTAGATCTTCACAAATCAAAGAATGGTTCCATTAATCATTTCATGTGATGGTTTTCCAGTTTGAATTTGATTTGCAGAGAAAGTTTATAGATCATTATGAAAGGTGTGTTTGATTACCTTATTACCACACATGTCAAGTTAAGTTTAAAAGTATACCAAATATTGTTTTTCAAGCATTGCACTCAAACACATGCACACATACATTTACACACAAGTTTGCAAGAACTAGACATAGGGTTCTTCTTTAAGCTTTCTTAACTCATTTGTGTGTGAAGTTATGTTAATTGCCTGGCTTTGGTTAAACTGACACCAGAGGTGTCACAGCCTACCCCCCTTAAAAAGAATCTCGTCCCGAGATTCAGTTGAATAAGCTAAGTGTGGACAGTGTACGTGCCTTTGGTTGGTGAAACCAGAAGGTAGACATTATTACCGACTTCGAGTTGCAAAGATTTTCTTCTTTTTATCCAAATAACTCATTTGGCTAGAGTGGTCAGCTCGAAGATTTGCTTGTATTACCTTTGGTTGTTATTCTGCCTAATGATCAAGTCTGGTCCAAATATTTAGTGGTCTTCGGTTTGTGACAAACCCAGTGGAGTTTGACATCTTTGTCCAAACGAGGCTTTAAATAGTGCCATTTTCAAGCTTGCTTGATAGCTGGGTGAGAACTCTGCTAAAAACAGGCGTTTGTGTTCATGGTTGTCATAATGAATGATGTAAGATCTTAACATGTCTTTTAAGATTCGGTCCACTTTTCAGTTTGGCCGTCGGTTCGAGGATGATAAGCTGAACTTAGGATCAGTTTGGTGACAGGAGAAGATTGCAAGGGATTTCCCAAAAAGCGTGCTAGGAGTTGAGCGTCACTATTGGAATTAATTCTATGTGGTGTGATATGCAGAACATAATGTAATCAAGATGAATAGCGGCTCACTTCTTGGTAGTATGAATAGTGTGTAATTGAAGAAAAGGTGTTGGTTGTCGATAATGATCCAAATGGAATCAGGCCTTGGAGAGGTGCTTGGCAAACCAATCATGAAATCCATAATCGGCAAAAATTGGAGTGTAACGGATATTTATAAGTGGTCTCGTTATAGCATTATGATATATATTTAGCGAGAAATTTTGCCTAGGGTCTTGATATATTTTGTTAATACCCAAGTGACTGGAAAGCTTTGGAAGCGGTGACCTATCAAGAATTGGTTTTCAAATATCACGATTCAGTTGATCCACTATGGAGATTCAAACCATACAACTCTATCCTTGTTGCAGTAGGCTTCTCCACTCTTTAAGAGAGCTTGTATTTGATGATTCTTTTGCAAAACAGATTCTGGGTAGTTGATAGAATTGATCATAACTGAGGAATTCAAGGTCGAAAAATTCTCAAATTTTTACTGGAGGTGCCTAAGATAATTTTGATCATTTCCTCTAGTCAACTCCAACTCCGAAACAGAGCTTAAGATAGTCAAATCCTTAAGTGTTTGCAGGAAGGTTGACCCAGATTTCGGACTGAACAGAGGGCTAGTATTTTGACTGTAAGTACCAAACCACTTGAAATAAAATTCTCAAAAAATTTCAGTATCTTCTATACTCAGTTATCTACAACCTTCATGTTGAATTTTTTTCTCATTAAAAGTGTTTAAGTGGGTCGAAAAATTCATGTGGCCAGACTGCTACAAATTGATAGAATTATAGGGGTTTACCAAAAGACTGAATTTTGAGGGTTACAATTCTCCAAAAAAAAAAATTTCAAAATTTTACAGAAGTAAGGAGATTTTTTTTACTACATTTTGTTCCACAGGCTCAACTTATTTTGAGGTAGTTGATCAGGTCTAAAAAAAATTTGGGTTTCTCTTCTGTACCTGCCGGTCCAGTTATATCCGTCAGCTTTCTAGGATGGAGATCTTATTCTTCGGCTAAAACAAACTTTTCTCAAGACATTCTTGCTCAAGATGATTTAATAGAGTTGGTACATGTGTTTGAGAAAGATGCATGATGTTTCAATGCCATGATATATGGTGGAGATGCCAACATGTCATGAGATTGATGATACACATTGATAAGTTAGGTGCAGTGTTTGGTTGTAATGAGGCAACGCACCTAGGTAATATATGTGTGGGGGACGCACTGCACAGATAAAATGATCTATGCATTGATGACATGATGCACATGGCATGATGCATTTGTCATGATACTATTTGAATGATGGGCGTTTTCCTGGTGTATAACTTCTGATGCACATGGTTTTCATGCATGATGGGGTATATCTATTTGGTAGAATGATCATGTATGTGGGCATGGGGTGCTCAGGTTGTAATGTAGGTTAGCTACTAGAAGGTCAGGCAAGTACTCTTAATTTTTGTTGAACCAAGATAGAACTCAAACAATTCAACACATTATTCAGGTTGCGAGGAAATAGATTGCCACAGAGTCGCTATCACAGACCAAGATACCAGCACACACCTAGTAGCACAATCGTGTTGCGGTAGCACACACGAGGCCCTAGGTTCCGTTGCGGCACCTTAGGTTAGTGACGAACACCACGACAAGTTAAAAACATAGCAACCCAAATAATGCTCGTGGCAAGAAAGGAAGATGAAGAGCCAGATAATATTCACAATTCCTTACTAGATGCATATGTGATTTAAATCGTGGGAATGTAATAACAATGCATCGGTAGTACTTTTGCTACAAGTTTTGCATGAATGTTGCAGTCATGATTATGCATGATATTCTAGCATTTTGGTGCACCTATTTTTAGTCTTCCAAAGACCCATTTGAGCAAGAAGAGAAATGAGAATTCCTTCAACTCGTCCAAGTAAATTCAGTCATCCCTTGTGTCATTCTTCTTTTTGTTGAGCTATTGATAACCAGCATCCTGAGGTTGGAGAACATTGCGCTTCAACAATATGGAAGGGTTAACACCAGCAATATGGTCCCTAACATTGGTATGCTTCGAAGGATAGATGGGCAGATGAGTAGAACTCGAAAGGCATGGTTAACCGAACGTGCAGGAAGCTGCAGGTTACGAGAAAACTCATAACTCGCGTTCCGTTCATCAAAATGCCTTGAAATTTTGACAGGAGTTAGATAATTTCATGTGCTACAGATTTGGTAGTCAACTCAGAGGCTAATTCTAAGAGTAAGATGGTCGAAAAATTCCATTACTACACCCCTAGTTTTCTGAACAGAGTCTCGATATTTAGGCCATAACTCCTACTATATACATCTAATGAAGTTGAAATTTTGTAGGAATGTAGATTAGGATGTTTGGAGCAACTTTGGTATTCAACCCCAAGGCTAAAACAATGGTTAAGATGGTTGAAATATTCAGTCTTTGCTTCTCTATTCTGGCTGTTTTTCAGCAGGCCGGGCAATAGTGTTTTGTCTATAGCTTGGAGTATACTAGTCCTAAGAAGTTGAAAATTTGTGAGAACCTAGATCATGTAATTTGTGACCACTTTGGTATTCAACTCATATCCAAGAAAAATCATCTACAAGGGTGAGAATTTCAGCAATATCTCATGGGGTTTAGACTAGACAATGAGAGTTCAATTGTTCCGGAAGCAACCTTAGAGTTTCATATCTCAAAATTTTTAGGGGTCCAAAAATTTTTTGAAATTTTTCTAGGACGTGTATTAAGTAATTGTGCACAACTTTTCTAGTCAAGGCTAGGTCTAGATCAACCCTATGATGGTCTTTTTCTTAAAAGTCTTCCTTACTGTATGTCCAGAAAATTCAGCGAACAGAGAGATAGTGTTTTCTTCACCAAGGACAATCTACTTGGTTAAAAATTCTCAAACTTTTACAGAAGATGCCCAAGGTAGTGAGGAACATTTCATCTAGTCAACACTAAGGCCAGTTCAGAACCTAACAAGGTTTAATGCTCAAGGTTTTGAAGCGATGTCAAACCAGAAAACAGATTGTCCAGAGAGTGAGTAAATTGACCATATCTCCCAAACCAGTTGGCAAAGATAAGTCAAAATTTTACAGTGAGTTCTCTATTAAGTTACCTACAACTCTTGTGTTGAACGATTTTTCAGATGAGCAACTTAAGATTGTCGAAAAAATTCAGTTTAGACAAACTGTTCCAACTTGACAGATTTGCAGAAGGTTACTATAAATTCGAAAACACTAAGGTAGGAAGCTTCAAAAATTCTCAAATTTTTACATCAGATTTGAATTTTATGTAGCTATATTTCATCTTACAGACCAAACTTGATTTGAGGTTATCTTCATCATTTAAAGATTCAAGGAAACCAGAATTCCAGATTTCACAGATTACCTAGACGATCCTTAAGACCGGGTTTTAAACTTCTCGATTCTGATTTCTTTCAAAAGTTTCTTTGCTGATTTGAGGATGAATGCAGATCTTAACCGTCCTCACCAAAGAAAAGAATTGCCAGGTAACCTTGGACTTACGTGGTTAGTTTCGGTGGCATACATAATACGTCTCTCACTATGTAGCTACTCGATATAGCTAGATAGCCTAAAATTCGATTTCGGGTTAGCGTACCTGCAGAAAATTGATAATATATAAATTGAACCTTTCGTGCCAGCACTCACGAAAGCGTTCCCATACATTACCGATCACTATAGAACCGGCATCCATACAATTACCGCCGTATGGACAACGTTAAGCATACGTTATCGAAACAACGTATTGACTGAGTACCGTCTTCGACGGGGAATTGAATTCCAATTTCGAACCATTACTCCCCATATAATCAACCGAAGTTGGTATATGGGCAGCAGCTCAAGTAGGCCACTGCTTGAGCTCCAGCGTTCGGCTCGCGTCACCGACGGGAAGGTCAGACTCCCTCAGCTGACTGAGTAAGCATACCTTCGCGGCGACGATGTAGTTGCAGAATTTAAATTGCGAAATTTAAATGCTGAAAAGTAAAGTGCTGGAAGTTAGGCATACAATATAAGCCACCTGATTATACCCATAAGATCCCCTAGGGCTTTACGTTCTAGACTTGTCCTTGGAGATCCTAAACTCTTTCAAAAACTTTAGTAGTTCTGGAATCAAGTTTTAATTTGTTGTTTTGAAAACAAGGGTTGCCATCTCAGGTAGGCTGTCTGCGAGCTCTGATACCAGCTGTGGCGGAACCACCCAAAACTACTGGGCCCGGGTGCACTGATCTTTGTTGCTAAGCAACTCTGACCCAAATTGGCACTCACCGGTAGTTCCTCGAGTGAAGCCTCGATAAAAGCCACGCTCTTCCAGGATCAGCAGACAACACTCACACGAAGGTGAGCCCAGAGATTACAACACAGAACATTTCATACATCTCAGAGTGATTGCAGCGGAAAGTAAATTTATTACAAAACATGTTCAGAGTAGCGAAAGTACTACAGAGTTCCTTCTACTCAAATTATTCAAGTCTCATTGTTCAGCGGAAGCAGTAAAAGATAACTAGCGAAATAACGTGACGCATCGATAAAGCCCGTACGAAAGCGTCACTCAGCGGGAGGGTGGTCAGCACCAGCTGAAGGGCCATCCCACTCAACAGACCAGCCCGGAGGCCAGGTACACGGCCAAGTAAGACTCGCGAACAGATCTTCAAAGTTAGTACCTGAAAAACAGTGCCACAAGCAAGGCTGAGTATACTAATACTCAGCAAGACTGACCCGTCACCGGATATAACATAGTCCGATAACTAGACATGCAAGGCTTTTTGGTTGGTGGGGTTTGTTTTGCCAAAAACGCCACTAAATGTTGATCCTTATTTTCAGATTTTATTTAACCATCTTCTAGTTAGATTAACCATTCTAAGTTTGCATCCAACTCTACACAAACATGGTAGAGCAATCATTTAATCAACCAGCAGTATTATCATCATCATGTTCCACTTGTTACTCTATGTGACCGAAATCATTAAGCAATCTCATGCCGTGAGAGGCGGACGATTCTGAATCGAATTTCAACCTGGCCAGGGGAACCTAGACCACACATATGGGAACCAAGTCACCCACACAACATTTCCCCTTTCTTTCCAGTCCGTGGATCCGGGTCACCCTCCCCGACTACAGAGCCCGACGTCTCTGCACCCGTACGTCCGGACAAAAATAAAACCTACTTCTACCAAGAGGGTGAATGGTCGTTCCACTCGCCGGTCCAATCAGGTACTTCAGCTTACCGATTACCATATTTCTCGGCATGTGGCTAGTACTTTCAAACGCTTAACGAAATGAGCCACACCCCGCGACCTTAGCCAGTTTTGACTACACCAGCGGGGTATCACAACTACACAACCCCGCCGTTGTCCTTATATTTCAGCAGGAATTAAAGTCAGTAAAATTCCTATAACTCGCGAGAGGCAGGAAACCTCTCGACTTTTACCGTACCTAGTTAGCGGGGCAACTAGTCGAGAAAAAGACCCGGATAACAAACATAGGTACCTAGGGATCATGCATATAAGGTTTTCGATCAACTCCTAGAAAACGTAAATGCGCAATAAAATTATTACAACATATACAAATAGTTGGATGAATATAAGGCGTAAAATAATGGGATTATGCACCGGGGCTTGCCTTCTTGGGCACTGTTTAAAAGTAGCCTTGGGCTCTTCCGAACATTGGTTCGGGTCTTGATTCAAGTCAGTACAAATAAGAGAGACACTCTCCGGAGTGGTAGTATTCGCGGGCACCAACTCGTAATCACCGTCGAGTAGATTTATCATTTCTATATGCATGCAGAAATGATATTGTTACAACATGATATAAACATATTTCTTTCCTTCACTATAAAGTTGTAGTTCAGTTTAGCATGTGTTTGTTGTGGTGGTCTTAGTTAACTTTATTTTCTGGGCAATCGTTTATGGAGTAGTTCTTAAATTCACTTTACTTCATAAAAGAGCTGTGTGTTTTAATTTTCATTCTTATCATTAAAACATAGCAGACTTTCACTATTTCATAGCAACCAATTTACTCATGAGCTAGTGATGAAAAACTAAAGTAACTCAGATCAGGTACTTTAGCATCTATGGTATAGTTTTCAGCATCTAACCATAAAGCAATTAACCATAACAAAGCATGTAAGTAGATTACTCTAGTTGCTTCACCTTTTTGCACAGAAAGTTTGACATGGGTTCTGGTGCTACAAATTTTATGGGAGCATCTACCAAGCATCTACTCAGTACTGTAATTTTTCCAGATTTTATTCACTTATACAGCTGAGGTAATAAAAAGAACAAAAACAACAAGCCATTAACTAAGATTAATTCTCCAGAGAGTTGTGCTAGGGATATGATTCTCAAATTTTTACCAGAGTCTACTCATGAGCAAAACATACTCCAGAAAAATTATTGAGCTTTATAACCACCAGATAAATTAGTTATGCATTTAACTTAACATGATTTAGCATAAATTTCTCAAGGTGCATTTAACCATTACTGCATATGAAATTTTTATTACAGATATAACATACTCTAAACAAGATCATGTCCAAAAATCAAGATCAGTTATAGTGTAGATTACTCAGAACAAAAATAGTAAATCTAGCCCCAAGATGCTAAGCATGATTATTCACCAAAGCAAAACTCAGTAACTGCACCTCAAACTTTTTAGACAGGAACACAGAGCTAAAAAGAGAATTCAGAAATAAATATAGATTTTTCTGATTATAAGAACTATATATGGAGAATTAAGTTGATTAAACAAGCATAAATCATGGTATATAGCAAATGAACTCTAATAAATCTGAAATTTTTAGAGTAACAATATTTCAGTTATACATGTATTCAGTAAAAATTCCAGAGCAAGTTCATGTGCATATTTTCCAGTATTAAATCGAGAAAGCTAGCAACAGATTAGAGAATCTTGATTGTTCCAATATGATAACTGTTTTGGTTGGGTGTCATATTTTTACTGTGATGTTAATAATCCATTATTGATAACATATCCCAAAAATCAAGGTCATTTGCTGAGTAGAACTTTATGAACATGCATAAGGTGATTTTCTTATTCTTTTTCTTAGATTAAAATAAAAGCAAAATATGAACATGTGACTGTAACAAAAGTTGTAGTTCTTGTTCTAAGGATTCCAGAACATTTTAGTTTGCATTTTTATGATTTTTATGCGATTTTCTAGGCATTTTTAAAGTTTGCTGTTTTGAGTTCATTTGTAACTTTTCATTTGGACCCCTGGAACTTTTGTTTCTTCTCCAGGGAGGTCCCTGGCGGAAGTCAGGAACAGAGGAGGGTTTGGCGTGGCTGTTCCCGGCGATGAGGTTGGCCGGCGGCTAGGGAAAAGTGGGGGGAAATGGAGAGGGGCTCGAGAGCTACCATTTGGTGGTCGTGGGAGGAGCGGAGGTGGTCGGAGCTGGGCTCTCCACGGCGAGGGGCGGACGACGGCGGGACTGGGCGGCGGCGGTGCTTCTCCAGCGACGCTGGGAGGGCGAAGTCGGACTGAGGAGCTTCGGTGGGGAGAGACCAAGCTCGTGGAGGGTTCTATTTGGGGAGGAACGGGCCGGAATGGTGGCTCCACGGAGCTCCGGCGGCGTCCGGCAATGGTGGCGGCGGCTCTAGTTTCCTGGGCACGCGAGAGGCTGGGCTCTGCCCTTTATAGGCAAGGGAGGAGGGGGAGGTCGATCTGGGGGCGAGCTTGCTGGGGAGAACGGGTGCTGGGGGAGGCGCGCACGGCCGTGGCAGCTCGGCCGGCCATGGCAGTCGCGTGGCGAGCGCAGGAGCAAGTAGGGCACGTGGCGTGCGGCAATGGTGCCAGGGAGGAGCGGTTCCAGGGAAACAAAGGGCGCAGGAGTGGTTTTGGGCGGAGGCGCGACGCGTGGGGCGGCCAGGTGGCTTCGCCGGCGTACGGACGCCGTCGTGGGCGTGGTGCAGGGAGAACGGAGGTAGGAGAAGACGGCAGGGGCAGTTTCGTAAATAAATCAATGTTCCAAAATAAGTTCTGTAATTTCAAATTTTCTCCCTCTTCTTGGCCTCAAATAAAAAAGTGTTGAATACCACTTTTGCTCAGTTTTTCGAGATCTACAACTTTTGTGTTATGCACTTTTTCATTCGAGCAATGGTTTGAGAGTTATTTAATTATTTCAAAAACTGTCATTTAAAGTACTTATCATTTCATGTGAATTTTGGCACTTTTACTCCTAGGCTTCAACTAGATTTTTGTTGAACATGACATGGTGAATATGTAGATCCATTTTCCTATGCATAAGTGCATTGATTTGAAAGTTATTTTTAACTTCCTTATTACTAGAAATTGAACTCTTGTTTATTTGATTTGTTTAAATCTTGACTTTGCCAAAAAGTCTTTATAAATTAAACTATGTGTCATAAGAATATGAGTGTGTCTTTATTCTACCTCTTTGTGACCAGTTGAGCATGAAAGTTCAAGAATATTAAAGGAACAAGTTTTATGTCCACACATACTCATATATAATGATGCATTCTTGTTTCCTATAAATATTTATTATTATTATTATTATTATTATGCTAAAGGAATGTTTATGGTCCCTTGTTCAAAATTTCAGTTTGTTCACAACTCCAATTTGTCATTTAAGGAAGAACTAAATATTTTCTTACTAGACCTCCGAAGTAAGTATGTTTTATTTCTTCTTTCCTTAAAGAAATTTCAAGATTTCAACTACTTGTGCGTTGAATATTTGTGGCCTCATTTTATTATTTTGTTTGAACTAGTAGATCTTCACAAATCAAAGAATGGTTCCATTAATCATTTCATGTGATGGTTTTCCAGTTTGAATTTGATTTGCAGAGAAAGTTTATAGATCATTATGAAAGGTGTGTTTGATTACCTTATTACCACACATGTCAAGTTAAGTTTAAAAGTATACCAAATATTGTTTTTCAAGCATTGCACTCAAACACATGCACACATACATTTACACACAAGTTTGCAAGAACTAGACATAGGGTTCTTCTTTAAGCTTTCTTAACTCATTTGTGTGTGAAGTTATGTTAATTGCCTGGCTTTGGTTAAACTGACACCAGAGGTGTCACAGCCTACCCCCCTTAAAAAGAATCTCGTCCCGAGATTCAGGTGAATAAGCTAAGTGTGGACAGTGTACGTGCCTTTGGTTGGTGAAACCAGAAGGTAGACATTATTACCGACTTCGAGTTGCAAAGATTTTCTTCTTTTTATCCAAATAACTCATTTGGCTAGAGTGGTCAGCTCGAAGATTTGCTTGTATTACCTTTGGTTGTTATTCTGCCTAATGATCAAGTCTGGTCCAAATATTTAGTGGTCTTCGGTTTGTGACAAACCCAGTGGAGTTTGACATCTTTGTCCAAACGAGGCTTTAAATAGTGCCATTTTCAAGCTTGCTTGATAGCTGGGTGAGAACTCTGCTAAAAACAGGCGTTTGTGTTCATGGTTGTCATAATGAATGATGTAAGATCTTAACATGTCTTTTAAGATTCGGTCCACTTTTCAGTTTGGCCGTCGGTTCGAGGATGATAAGCTGAACTTAGGATCAGTTTGGTGACAGGAGAAGATTGCAAGGGATTTCCCAAAAAGCGTGCTAGGAGTTGAGCGTCACTATTGGAATTAATTCTATGTGGTGTGATATGAAGAACATAATGTAATCAAGATGAATAGCGGCTCACTTCTTGGTAGTATGAATAGTGTGTAATTGAAGAAAAGGTGTTGGTTGTCGATAATGATCCAAATGGAATCAGGCCTTGGAGAGGTGCTTGGCAAACCAATCATGAAATCCATAATCGGCAAAAATTGGAGTGTAACGGATATTTATAAGTGGTCTCGTTATAGCATTATGATATATATTTAGCGAGAAATTTTGCCTAGGGTCTTGATATATTTTGTTAATACCCAAGTGACTGGAAAGCTTTGGAAGCGGTGACCTATCAAGAATTGGTTTTCAAAGATCACGATTCAGTTGATCCACTATGGAGATTCAAACCATACAACTCTATCCTTGTTGCAGTAGGCTTCTCCACTCTTTAAGAGAGCTTGTACTTGATGATTCTTTTGCAAAACAGATTCTGGGTAGTTGATAGAATTGATCATAACTGAGGAATTCAAGGTCGAAAAATTCTCAAATTTTTACTGGAGGTGCCTAAGATAATTTTGATCATTTCCTCTAGTCAACTCCAACTCCGAAACAGAGCTTAAGATAGTCAAATCCTTAAGTGTTTGCAGGAAGGTTGACCCAGATTTCGGACTGAACAGAGGGCTAGTATTTTGACTGTAAGTACCAAACCACTTGAAATAAAATTCTCAAAAAATTTCAGTATCTTCTATACTCAGTTATCTACAACCTTCATGTTGAATTTTTTTCTCATTAAAAGTGTTTAAGTGGGTCGAAAAATTCATGTGGCCAGACTGCTACAAATTGATAGAATTATAGGGGTTTACCAAAAGACTGAATTTTGAGGGTTACAATTCTCCAAAAAAAAAATTTCAAAATTTTACAGAAGTAAGGAGATTTGTTTTACTACATTTTGTTCCACAGGCTCAACTTATTTTGAGGTAGTTGATCAGGTCTAAAAAAAATTTGGGTTTCTCTTCTGTACCTGCCGGTCCAGTTATATCCGTCAGCTTTCTAGGATGGAGATCTTATTCTTCGGCTAAAACAAACTTTTCTCAAGACATTCTTGCTCAAGATGATTTAATAGAGTTGGTACATGTTTTGAGAAAGATGCATGATGTTTCAATGCCATGATATATGGTGGAGATGCCAACATGTCATGAGATTGATGATACACATTGATAAGTTAGGTGCAGTGTTTGGTTGTAATGAGGCAACGCACCTAGGTAATATATGTGTGGGGGACGCACTGCACAGATAAAATGATCTATGCATTGATGACATGATGCACATGGCATGATGCATTTGTCATGATACTATTGAATGATGGGCGTTTTCCTGGTGTATAACTTCTGATGCACATGGTTTTCATGCATGATGGGGTATATCTATTTGGTAGAATGATCATGTATGTGGGCATGGGGTGCTCAGGTTGTAATGTAGGTTAGCTACTAGAAGGTCAGGCAAGTACTCTTAATTTTTGTTGAACCAAGATAGAACTCAAACAATTCAACACATTATTCAGGTTGCGAGGAAATAGATTGCCACAGAGTCGCTATCACAGACCAAGATACCAGCACACACCTAGTAGCACAATCGTGTTGCGGTAGCACACACGAGGCCCTAGGTTCCGTTGCGGCACCTTAGGTTAGTGACGAACACCACGACAAGTTAAAAACATAGCAACCCAAATAATGCTCGTGGCAAGAAAGGAAGATGAAGAGCCAGATAATATTCACAATTCCTTACTAGATGCATATGTGATTTAAATCGTGGGAATGTAATAACAATGCATCGGTAGTACTTTTCCTACAAGTTTTGCATGAATGTTGCAGTCATGATTATGCATGATATTCTAGCATTTTGGTGCACCTATTTTTAGTCTTCCAAAGACCCATTTGAGCAAGAAGAGAAATGAGAATTCCTTCAACTCGTCCAAGTAAATTCAGTCATCCCTTGTGTCATTCTTCTTTTTGTTGAGCTATTGATAACCAGCATCCTGAGGTTGGAGAACATTGCGCTTCAACAATATGGAAGGGTTAACACCAGCAATATGGTCCCTAACATTGGTATGCTTCGAAGGATAGATGGGCAGATGAGTAGAACTCGAAAGGCATGGTTAACCGAACGTGCAGGAAGCTGCAGGTTACGAGAAAACTCATAACTCGCGTTCCGTTCATCAAAATGCCTTGAAATTTTGACAGGAGTTAGATAATTTCATGTGCTACAGATTTGGTAGTCAACTCAGAGGCTAATTCTAAGAGTAAGATGGTTGAAAAATTCCATTACTACACCTCTAGTTTTCTGAACAGAGTCTCGATATTTAGGCCATAACTCCTACTATATACATCTAATGAAGTTGAAATTTTGTAGGAATGTAGATTAGGATGTTTGGAGCAACTTTGGTATTCAACCCCAAGGCTAAAACAATGGTTAAGATGGTTGAAATATTCAGTCTTTGCTTCTCTATTCTGGCTGTTTTTCAGCAGGCCGGGCAATAGTGTTTTGTCTATAGCTTGGAGTATACTAGTCCCAAGAAGTTGAAAATTTGTGAGAACCTAGATCATGTAATTTGTGACCACTTTGGTATTCAACTCATATCCAAGAAAAATCATCTACAAGGGTGAGAATTTCAGCAATATCTCATGGGGTTTAGACTAGACAATGAGAGTTCAATTGTTCCGGAAGCAACCTTAGAGTTTCATATCTCAAAATTTTTAGGGGTCCAAAATTTTTTTGAAATTTTTCTAGGACGTGTATTAAGTAATTGTGCACAACTTTTCTAGTCAAGGCTAGGTCTAGATCAACCCTATGATGGTCTTTTTCTTAAAAGTCTTCCTTACTGTATGTCCAGAAAATTCAGCGAACAGAGAGATAGTGTTTTCTTCACCAAGGACAATCTACTTGGTTAAAAATTCTCAAACTTTTACAGAAGATGCCCAAGGTAGTGAGGAACATTTCATCTAGTCAACACTAAGGCCAGTTCAGAACCTAACAAGGTTTAATGCTCAAGGTTTTGAAGCGATGTCAAACCAGAAAACAGATTGTCCAGAGAGTGAGTAAATTGACCATATCTCCCAAACCAGTTGGCAAAGATAAGTCAAAATTTTACAGTGAGTTCTCTATTAAGTTACCTACAACTCTTGTGTTGAACGATTTTTCAAATGAGCAACTTAAGATTGTCGAAAAAATTCAGTTTAGACAAACTGTTCCAACTTGACAGATTTGCAGAAGGTTACTATAAATTCGAAAACACTAAGGTAGGAAGCTTCAAAAATTCTCAAATTTTTACATCAGATTTGAATTTTATGTAGCTATATTTCATCTTACAGACCAAACTTGATTTGAGGTTATCTTCATCATTTAAAGATTCAAGGAAACCAGAATTCCAGATTTCACAGATTACCTAGACGATCCTTAAGACCGGGTTTTAAACTTCTCGATTCTGATTTCTTTCAAAAGTTTCTTTGCTGATTTGAGGATGAATGCAGATCTTAACCGTCCTCACCAAAGAAAAGAATTGCCAGGTAACCTTGGACTTACGTGGTTAGTTTCGGTGGCATACATAATACGTCTCTCACTATGTAGCTACTCGATATAGCTAGATAGCCTAAAATTCGATTTCGGGTTAGCGTACCTGCAGAAAATTGATAATATATAAATTGAACCTTTCGTGCCAGCACTCACGAAAGCGTTCCCATACATTACCGATCACTATAGAACCGGCATCCATACAATTACCGCCGTATGGACAACGTTAAGCATACGTTATCGAAACAACGTATTGACTGAGTACCGTCTTCGACGGGGAATTGAATTCCAATTTCGAACCATTACTCCCCATATAATCAACCGAAGTTGGTATATGGGCAGCAGCTCAAGTAGGCCACTACTTGAGCTCCAGCGTTCGGCTCGCGTCACCGACGGGAAGGTCAGACTCCCTCAGCTGACTGAGTAAGCATACCTTCGCGGCGACGATGTAGTTGCAGAATTTAAATTGCGAAATTTAAATGCTGAAAAGTAAAGTGCTGGAAGTTAGGCATACAATATAAGCCACCTGATTATACCCATAAGATCCCCTAGGGCTTTACGTTCTAGACTTGTCCTTGGAGATCCTAAACTCTTTCAAAAACTTTAGTAGTTCTGGAATCAAGTTTTAATTTGTTGTTTTGAAAACAAGGGTTGCCATCTCAGGTAGGCTGTCTGCGAGCTCTGATACCAGCTGTGGCGGAACCACCCAAAACTACTGGGCCCGGGTGCACTGATCTTTGTTGCTAAGCAACTCTGACCCAAATTGGCACTCACCGGTAGTTCCTCGAGTGAAGCCTCGATAAAAGCCACGCTCTTCCAGGATCAGCAGACAACACTCACACGAAGGTGAGCCCAGAGATTACAACACAGAACATTTCATACATCTCAGAGTGATTGCAGCGGAAAGTAAATTTATTACAAAACATGTTCAGAGTAGCGAAAGTACTACAGAGTTCCTTCTACTCAAATTATTCAAGTCTCATTGTTCAGCGGAAGCAGTAAAAGATAACTAGCGAAATAACGTGACGCATCGATAAAGCCCGTACGAAAGCGTCACTCAGCGGGAGGGTGGTCAGCACCAGCTGAAGGGCCATCCCACTCAACAGACCAGCCCGGAGGCCAGGTACACGGCCAAGTAAGACTCGCGAACAGATCTTCAAAGTTAGTACCTGAAAAACAGTGCCACAAGCAAGGCTGAGTATACTAATACTCAGCAAGACTGACCTGTCACCGGATATAACATAGTCCGATAACTAGACATGCAAGGCTTTTTGGTTGGTGGGGTTTGTTTTGCCAAAAACGCCACTAAATGTTGATCCTTATTTTCAGATTTTATTTAACCATCTTCTAGTTAGATTAACCATTCTAAGTTTGCATCCAACTCTACACAAACATGGTAGAGCAATCATTTAATCAACCAGCAGTATTATCATCATCATGTTCCACTTGTTACTCTATGTGACCGAAATCATTAAGCAATCTCATGCCGTGAGAGGCGGACGATTCTGAATCGAATTTCAACCTGGCCAGGGGAACCTAGACCACACGTATGGGAACCAAGTCACCCACACAACATTTCCCCTTTCTTTCCAGTCCGTGGATCCGGGTCACCCTCCCCGACTACAGAGCCCGACGTCTCTGCACCCGTACGTCTGGACAAAAATAAAACCTACTTCTACCAAGAGGGTGAATGGTCGTTCCACTCGCCGGTCCAATCAGGTACTTCAGCTTACCGATTACCATATTTCTCGGCATGTGGCTAGTACTTTCAAACGCTTAACGAAATGAGCCACACCCCGCGACCTTAGCCAGTTTTAACTACACCAGCGGGGTATCACAACTACACAACCCCGCCGTTGTCCTTATATTTCAGCAGGAATTAAAGTCAGTAAAATTCCTATAACTCGCGAGAGGCAGGAAACCTCTCGACTTTTACCGTACCTAGTTAGCGGGGCAACTAGTCGAGAAAAAGACCCGGATAACAAACATAGGTACCTAGGGATCATGCATATAAGGTTTTCGATCAACTCCTAGAAAACGTAAATGCGCAATAAAATTATTACAACATATACAAATAGTTGGATGAATATAAGGCGTAAAATAATGGGATTATGCACCGGGGCTTGCCTTCTTGGGCACTGTTTAAAAGTAGCCTTGGGCTCTTCCGAACATTGGTTCGGGTCTTGATTCAAGTCAGTACAAATAAGAGAGACACTCTCCGGAGTGGTAGTATTCGCGGGCACCAACTCGTAATCACCGTCGAGTAGATTTATCATTTCTATATGCATGCAGAAATGATATTGTTACAACATGATATAAACATATTTCTTTCCTTCACTATAAAGTTGTAGTTCAGTTTAGCATGTGTTTGTTGTGGTGGTCTTAGTTAACTTTATTTTCTGGGCAATCGTTTATGGAGTAGTTCTTAAATTCACTTTACTTCATAAAAGAGCTGTGTGTTTTAATTTTCATTCTTATCATTAAAACATAGCAGACTTTCACTATTTCATAGCAACCAATTTACTCATGAGCTAGTGATGAAAAACTAAAGTAACTCAGATCAGGTACTTTAGCATCTATGGTATAGTTTTCAGCATCTAACCATAAAGCAATTAACCATAACAAAGCATGTAAGTAGATTACTCTAGTTGCTTCACCTTTTTGCACAGAAAGTTTGACATGGGTTCTGGTGTTACAAATTTTATGGGAGCATCTACCAAGCATCTACTCAGTACTGTAATTTTTCCAGATTTTATTCACTTATACAGCTGAGGTAATAAAAAGAACAAAAACAACAAGCCATTAACTAAGATTAATTCTCCAGAGAGTTGTGCTAGGGATATGATTCTCAAATTTTTACCAGAGTCTACTCATGAGCAAAACATACTCCAGAAAAATTATCGAGCTTTATAACCACCAGATAAATTAGTTATGCATTTAACTTAACATGATTTAGCATAAATTTCTCAAGGTGCATTTAACCATTACTGCATATGAAATTTTTATTACAGATATAACATACTCTAAACAAGATCATGTCCAAAAATCAAGATCAGTTATGGTGTAGATTACTCAGAACAAAAATAGTAAATCTAGCCCCAAGATGCTAAGCATGATTATTCACCAAAGCAAAACTCAGTAACTGCACCTCAAACTTTTTAGACAGGAACACAGAGCTAAAAAGAGAATTCATAAATAAATATAGATTTTTCTGATTATAAGAACTATATATGGAGAATTAAGTTGATTAAACAAGCATAAATCATGGTATATAGCAAATGAACTCTAATAAATCTGAAATTTTTAGAGTAACAATATTTCAGTTATACATGTATTCAGTAAAAATTCCAGAGCAAGTTCATGTGCATATTTTCCAGTATTAAATCGAGAAAGCTAGCAACAGATTAGAGAATCTTGATTGTTCCAATATGATAACTGTTTTGGTTGGGTGTCATATTTTTACTGTGATGTTAATAATCCATTATTGATAACATATCCCAAAAATCAAGGTCATTTGCTGAGTAGAACTTTATGAACATGCATAAGGTGATTTTCTTATTCTTTTTCTTAGATTAAAATAAAAGCAAAATATGAACATGTGACTGTAACAAAAGTTGTAGTTCTTGTTCTAAGGATTCCAGAACATTTTAGTTTGCATTTTTACGATTTTTATGCGATTTTCTAGGCATTTTTAAAGTTTGCTGTTTTGAGTTCATTTGTAACTTTTCATTTGGACCCCTGGAACTTTTGTTTCTTCTCCAGGGAGGTCCCTGGCGGAAGTCAGGAACAGAGGAGGGTTTGGCGTGGCTGTTCCCGGCGATGAGGTTGGCCGGCGGCTAGGGAAAAGTGGGGGGAAATGGAGAGGGGCTCGAGAGCTACCATTTGGTGGTCGTGGGAGGAGCGGAGGTGGTCGGAGCTGGGCTCTCCACGGCGAGGGGCGGACGACGGTGGGACTGGGCGGCGGCGGTGCTTCTCCGGCGACGCTGGGAGGGCGAAGTCGGACTGAGGAGCTTCGGTGGGGAGAGACCAAGCTCGTGGAGGGTTCTATTTGGGGAGGAACGGGCCGGAATGGTGGCTCCACGGAGCTCCGGCGGCGTCCGGCAATGGTGGCGGCGGCTCTAGTTTCCTGGGCACGCGAGAGGCTGGGCTCTGCCCTTTATAGGCAAGGGAGGAGGGGGAGGTCGATCTGGGGGCGAGCTTGCTGGGGAGAACGGGTGCTGGGGGAGGCGCGCACGGCCGTGGCAGCTCGGCCGGCCATGGCAGTCGCGTGGCGAGCGCAGGAGCAAGTAGGGCACGTGGCGTGCGGCAATGGTGCCAGGGAGGAGCGGTTCCAGGGAAACAAAGGGCGCAGGAGCGGTTTTGGGCGGAGGCGCGACGCGTGGGGCGGCCAGGTGGCTTCGCCGGCGTACGGACGCCGTCGTGGGCGTGGTGCAGGGAGAACGGAGGTAGGAGAAGACGGCAGGGGCAGTTTCGTAAATAAATCAATGTTCCAAAATAAGTTCTGTAATTTCAAATTTTCTCCCTCTTCTTGGCCTCAAATAAAAAAGTGTTGAATACCACTTTTTCTCAGTTTTTCGAGATCTACAACTTTTGTGTTATGCACTTTTTCATTCGAGCAATGGTTTGAGAGTTATTTAATTATTTCAAAAACTGTCATTTAAAGTACTTATCATTTCATGTGAATTTTGGCACTTTTACTCCTAGGCTTCAACTAGATTTTTGTTGAACATGACATGGTGAATATGTAGATCCATTTTCCTATGCATAAGTGCATTGGTTTGAGAGTTATTTTTAACTTCCTTATTACTAGAAATTGAACTCTTGTTTATTTGATTTGTTTAAATCTTGACTTTGCCAAAAAGTCTTTATAAATTAAACTATGTGTCATAAGAATATGAGTGTGTCTTTATTCTACCTCTTTGTGACCAGTTGAGCATGAAAGTTCAAGAATATTAAAGGAACAAGTTTTATGTCCACACATACTCATATATAATGATGCATTCTTGTTTCCTATAAATATTTATTATTATTATTATTATTATTATTATTATTATTATTATTATTATTATTATTATTATTATTATTATTATGCTAAAGGAATGTTTATGGTCCCTTGTTCAAAATTTCAGTTTGTTCACAACTCCAATTTGTCATTTAAGGAAGAACTAAATATTTTCTTACTAGACCTCCGAAGTAAGTATGTTTTATTTCTTCTTTCCTTAAAGAAATTTCAAGATTTCAACTACTTGTGCGTTGAATATTTGTGGCCTCATTTTATTATTTTGTTTGAACTAGTAGATCTTCACAAATCAAAGAATGGTTCCATTAATCATTTCATGTGATGGTTTTCTAGTTTGAATTTGATTTGCAGAGAAAGTTTATAGATCATTATGAAAGGTGTGTTTGATTACCTTATTACCACACATGTCAAGTTAAGTTTAAAAGTATACCAAATATTGTTTTTCAAGCATTGCACTCAAACACATGCACACATACATTTACACACAAGTTTGCAAGAACTAGACATAGGGTTCTTCTTTAAGCTTTCTTAACTCATTTGTGTGTGAAGTTATGTTAATTGCCTGGCTTTGGTTAAACTGACACCAGAGGTGTCACAGCCTACACCCCTTAAAATGAATCTCGTCCCGAGATTCAGGTGAATAAGCTAAGTGTGGACAGTGTACGTGCCTTTGGTTGGTGAAACCAGAAGGTAGACATTATTACCGACTTCGAGTTGCAAAGATTTTCTTCTTTTTATCCAAATAACTCATTTGGCTAGAGTGGTCAGCTCGAAGATTTGCTTGTATTACCTTTGGTTGTTATTCTGCCTAATGATCAAGTCTGGTCCAAATATTTAGTGGTCTTCGGTTTGTGACAAACCCAGTGGAGTTTGACACCTTTGTCCAAACGAGGCTTTAAATAGTGCCATTTTCAAGCTTGCTTGATAGCTGGGTGAGAACTCTGCTAAAAACAGGCGTTTGTGTTCATGGTTGTCATAATGAATGATGTAAGATCTTAACATGTCTTTTAAGATTCGGTCCACTTTTCAGTTTGGCCGTCGGTTCGAGGATGATAAGCTGAACTTAGGATCAGTTTGGTGACAGGAGAAGATTGCAATGGATTTCCCAAAAAGCGTGCTAGGAGTTGAGCGTCACTATTGGAATTAATTCTATGTGGTGTGATATGCAGAACATAATGTAATCAAGATGAATAGCGGCTCACTTCTTGGTAGTATGAATAGTGTGTAATTGAAGAAAAGGTGTTGGTTGTCGATAATGATCCAAATGGAATCAGGCCTTGGAGAGGTGCTTGGCAAACCAATCATGAAATCCATAATCGGCAAAAATTGGAGTGTAACGGATATTTATAAGTGGTCTCGTTATAGCATTATGATATATATTTAGCGAGAAATTTTGCCTAGGGTCTTGATATATTTTGTTAATACCCAAGTGACTGGAAAGCTTTGGAAGCGGTGACCTATCAAGAATTGGTTTTCAAAGATCATGATTCAGTTGATCCACTATGGAGATTCAAACCATACAACTCTATCCTTGTTGCAGTAGGCTTCTCCACTCTTTAAGAGAGCTTGTACTTGATGATTCTTTTGCAAAACAGATTCTGGGTAGTTGATAGAATTGATCATAACTGAGGAATTCAAGGTCGAAAAATTCTCAAATTTTTACTGGAGGTGCCTAAGATAATTTTGATCATTTCCTCTAGTCAACTCCAACTCCGAAACAGAGCTTAAGATAGTCAAATCCTTAAGTGTTTGCAGGAAGGTTGACCCAGATTTCGGACTGAACAGAGGGCTAGTATTTTGACTGTAAGTACCAAACCACTTGAAATAAAATTCTCAAAAAATTTCAGTATCTTCTATACTCAGTTATCTACAACCTTCATGTTGAATTTTTTTCTCATTAAAAGTGTTTAAGTGGGTCGAAAAATTCATGTGGCCAGACTGCTACAAATTGATAGAATTATAGGGGTTTACCAAAAGACTGAATTTTGAGGGTTACAATTCTCCAAAAAAAAAATTTCAAAATTTTACAGAAGTAAGGAGATTTGTTTTACTACATTTTGTTCCACAGGCTCAACTTATTTTGAGGTAGTTGATCAGGTCTAAAAAAAATTTGGGTTTCTCTTCTGTACCTGCCGGTCCAGTTATATCCGTCAGCTTTCTAGGATGGAGATCTTATTCTTCGGCTAAAACAAACTTTTCTCAAGACATTCTTGCTCAAGATGATTTAATAGAGTTGGTACATGTTTTGAGAAAGATGCATGATGTTTCAATGCCATGATATATGGTGGAGATGCCAACATGTCATGAGATTGATGATACACATTGATAAGTTAGGTGCAGTGTTTGGTTGTAATGAGGCAACGCACCTAGGTAATATATGTGTGGGGGACGCACTGCACAGATAAAATGATCTATGCATTGATGACATGATGCACATGGCATGATGCATTTGTCATGATACTATTGAATGATGGGCGTTTTCCTGGTGTATAACTTCTGATGCACATGGTTTTCATGCATGATGGGGTATATCTATTTGGTAGAATGATCATGTATGTGGGCATGGGGTGCTCAGGTTGTAATGTAGGTTAGCTACTAGAAGGTCAGGCAAGTACTCTTAATTTTTGTTGAACCAAGATAGAACTCAAACAATTCAACACATTATTCAGGTTGCGAGGAAATAGATTGCCACAGAGTCGCTATCACAGACCAAGATACCAGCACACACCTAGTAGCACAATCGTGTTGCGGTAGCACACACGAGGCCCTAGGTTCCGTTGCGGCACCTTAGGTTAGTGACGAACACCACGACAAGTTAAAAACATAGCAACCCAAATAATGCTCGTGGCAAGAAAGGAAGATGAAGAGCCAGATAATATTCACAATTCCTTACTAGATGCATATGTGATTTAAATCGTGGGAATGTAATAACAATGCATCGGTAGTACTTTTGCTACAAGTTTTGCATGAATGTTGCAGTCATGATTATGCATGATATTCTAGCATTTTGGTGCACCTATTTTTAGTCTTCCAAAGACCCATTTGAGCAAGAAGAGAAATGAGAATTCCTTCAACTCGTCCAAGTAAATTCAGTCATCCCTTGTGTCATTCTTCTTTTTGTTGAGCTATTGATAACCAGCATCCTGAGGTTGGAGAACATTGCGCTTCAACAATATGGAAGGGTTAACACCAGCAATATGGTCCCTAACATTGGTATGCTTCGAAGGATAGATGGGCAGATGAGTAGAACTCGAAAGGCATGGTTAACCGAACGTGCAGGAAGCTGCAGGTTACGAGAAAACTCATAACTCGCGTTCCGTTCATCAAAATGCCTTGAAATTTTGACAGGAGTTAGATAATTTCATGTGCTACAGATTTGGTAGTCAACTCAGAGGCTAATTCTAAGAGTAAGATGGTCGAAAAATTCCATTACAACACCTCTAGTTTTCTGAACAGAGTCTCGATATTTAGGCCATAACTCCTACTATATACATCTAATGAAGTTGAAATTTTGTAGGAATGTAGATTAGGATGTTTGGAGCAACTTTGGTATTCAACCCCAAGGCTAAACCAATGGTTAAGATGGTTGAAATATTCAGTCTTTGCTTCTCTATTCTGGCTGTTTTTCAGCAGGCCGGGCAATAGTGTTTTGTCTATAGCTTGGAGTATACTAGTCCCAAGAAGTTGAAAATTTGTGAGAACCTAGATCATGTAATTTGTGACCACTTTGGTATTCAACTCATATCCAAGAAAAATCATCTACAAGGGTGAGAATTTCAGCAATATCTCATGGGGTTTAGACTAGACAATGAGAGTTCAATTGTTCCGGAAGCAACCTTAGAGTTTCATATCTCAAAATTTTTAGGGGTCCAAAAATTTTTTGAAATTTTTCTAGGACGTGTATTAAGTAATTGTGCACAACTTTTCTAGTCAAGGCTAGGTCTAGATCAACCCTATGATGGTCTTTTTCTTAAAAGTCTTCCTTACTGTATGTCCAGAAAATTCAGCGAACAGAGAGATAGTGTTTTCTTCACCAAGGACAATCTACTTGGTTAAAAATTCTCAAACTTTTACAGAAGATGCCCAAGGTAGTGAGGAACATTTCATCTAGTCAACACTAAGGCCAGTTCAGAACCTAACAAGGTTTAATGCTCAAGGTTTTGAAGCGATGTCAAACCAGAAAACAGATTGTCCAGAGAGTGAGTAAATTGACCATATCTCCCAAACCAGTTGGCAAAGATAAGTCAAAATTTTACAGTGAGTTCTCTATTAAGTTACCTACAACTCTTGTGTTGAACGATTTTTCAGATGAGCAACTTAAGATTGTCGAAAAAATTCAGTTTAGACAAACTGTTCCAACTTGACAGATTTGCAGAAGGTTACTATAAATTCGAAAACACTAAGGTACGAAGCTTCAAAAATTCTCAAATTTTTACATCAGATTTGAATTTTATGTAGCTATATTTCATCTTACAGACCAAACTTGATTTGAGGTTATCTTCATCATTTAAAGATTCAAGGAAACCAGAATTCCAGATTTCACATATTACCTAGACGATCCTTAAGACCGGGTTTTAAACTTCTCGATTCTGATTTCTTTCAAAAGTTTCTTTGCTGATTTGAGGATGAATGCAGATCTTAACCGTCCTCACCAAAGAAAAGAATTGCCAGGTAACCTTGGACTTACGTGGTTTGTTTCGGTGGCATACATAATACATCTCTCACTATGTAGCTACTCGATATAGCTAGATAACCTAAAATTCGATTTCGGGTTAGCGTACCTGCAGAAAATTGATAATATATAAATTGAACCTTTCGTGCCAGCACTCACGAAAGCGTTCCCATACATTACCGATCACTATAGAACCGGCATCCATACAATTACCGCCGTATGGACAACGTTAAGCATACGTTATCGAAACAACGTATTGACTGAGTACCGTCTTCGACGGGGAATTGAATTCCAATTTCGAACCATTACTCCCCATATAATCAACCGAAGTTGGTATATGGGCAGCAGCTCAAGTAGGCCACTGCTTGAGCTCCAGCGTTCGGCTCGCGTCACCGACGGGAAGGTCAGACTCCCTCAGCTGACTGAGTAAGCATACCTTCGCGGCGACGATGTAGTTGCAGAATTTAAATTGCGAAATTTAAATGCTGAAAAGTAAAGTGCTGGAAGTTAGGCATACAATATAAGCCACCTGATTATACCCATAAGATCCCCTAGGGCTTTACGTTCTAGACTTGTCCTTGGAGATCCTAAACTCTTTCAAAAACTTTAGTAGTTCTGGAATCAAGTTTTAATTTGTTGTTTTGAAAACAAGGGTTGCCATCTCAGGTAGGCTGTCTGCGAGCTCTGATACCAGCTGTGGCGGAACCACCCAAAACTACTGGGCCCGGGTGCACTGATCTTTATTGCTAAGCAACTCTGACCCAAATTGGCACTCACCGGTAGTTCCTCGAGTGAAGCCTCGATAAAAGCCACGCTCTTCCAGGATCAGCAGACAACACTCACACGAAGGTGAGCCCAGAGATTACAACACAGAACATTTCATACATCTCAGAGTGATTGCAGCGGAAAGTAAATTTATTACAAAACATGTTCAGAGTAGCGAAAGTACTACAGAGTTCCTTCTACTCAAATTATTCAAGTCTCATTGTTCAGCGGAAGCAGTAAAAGATAACTAGCGAAATAACGTGACGCATCGATAAAGCCCGTACGAAAGCGTCACTCAGCGGGAGGGTGGTTAGCACCAGCTGAAGGGCCATCCCACTCAACAGACCAGCCCGGAGGCCAGGTACACGGCCAAGTAAGACTCGCGAACAGATCTTCAAAGTTAGTACCTGAAAAACAGTGCCACAAGCAAGGCTGAGTATACTAATACTCAGCAAGACTGACCCGTCACCGGATATAACATAGTCCGATAACTAGACATGCAAAGCTTTTTGGTTGGTGGGGTTTGTTTTGCCAAAAACGCCACTAAATGTTGATCCTTATTTTCAGATTTTATTTAACCATCTTCTAGTTAGATTAACCATTCTAAGTTTGCATCCAACTCTACACAAACATGGTAGAGCAATCATTTAATCAACCAGCAGTATTATCATCATCATGTTCCACTTGTTACTCTATGTGACCGAAATCATTAAGCAATCTCATGCCGTGAGAGGCGGACGATTCTGAATCGAATTTCAACCTGGCCAGGGGAACCTAGACCACACGTATGGGAACCAAGTCACCCACACAACATTTCCCCTTTCTTTCCAGTCCGTGGATCCGGGTCACCCGTACGTCCGGACAAAAATAAAACCTACTTCTACCAAGAGGGTGAATGGTCGTTCCACTCGCCGGTCCAATCAGGTACTTCAGCTTACCGATTACCATATTTCTCGGCATGTGGCTAGTACTTTCAAACGCTTAACGAAATGAGCCACACCCCGCGACCTTAGCCAGTTTTGACTACACCAGCGGGGTATCACAACTACACAACCCCGCCGTTGTCCTTATATTTCAGCAGGAATTAAAGTCAGTAAAATTCCTATAACTCGCGAGAGGCAGGAAACCTCTCGACTTTTACCGTACCTAGTTAGCGGGGCAACTAGTCGAGAAAAAGATCCGGATAACAAACATAGGTACCTAGGGATCATGCATATAAGGTTTTCGATCAACTCCTAGAAAACGTAAATGCGCAATAAAATTATTACAACATATACAAATAGTTGGATGAATATAAGGCGTAAAATAATGGGATTATGCACCGGGGCTTGCCTTCTTGGGCACTGTTTAAAAGTAGCCTTGGGCTCTTCCGAACATTGGTTCGGGTCTTGATTCAAGTCAGTACAAATAAGAGAGACACTCTCCGGAGTGGTAGTATTCGCGGGCACCAACTCGTAATCACCGTCGAGTAGATTTATCGTTTCTATATGCATGCAGAAATGATATTGTTACAACATGATATAAACATATTTCTTTCCTTCACTATAAAGTTGTAGTCCAGTTTAGCATGTGTTTGTTGTGGTGGTCTTAGTTAACTTTATTTTCTGGGCAATCGTTTATGGAGTAGTTCTTAAATTCACTTTACTTCATAAAAGAGCTGTGTGTTTTAATTTTCATTCTTATCATTAAAACATAGCAGACTTTCACTATTTCATAGCAACCAATTTACTCATGAGCTAGTGATGAAAAACTAAAGTAACTCAGATCAGGTACTTTAGCATCTATGGTATAGTTTTCAGCATCTAACCATAAAGCAATTAACCATAACAAAGCATGTAAGTAGATTACTCTAGTTGCTTCACCTTTTTGCACAGCAAGTTTGACATGGGTTCTGGTGCTACAAATTTTATGGGAGCATCTACCAAGCATCTACTCAGTACTGTAATTTTTCCAGATTTTATTCACTTATAGGTAATAAAAAGAACAAAAACAACAAGCCATTAACTAAGATTAATTCTCCAGAGAGTTGTGCTAGGGATATGATTCTCAAATTTTTACCAGAGTCTACTCATGAGCAAAACATACTCCAGAAAAATTATCGAGCTTTATAACCACCAGATAAATTAGTTATGCATTTAACTTAACATGATTTAGCATAAATTTCTCAAGGTGCATTTAACCATTACTACATATGAAATTTTTATTACAGATATAACATACTCTAAACAAGATCATGTCCAAAAATCAAGATCAGTTATGGTGTAGATTACTCAGAACAAAAATAGTAAATCTAGCCCCAAGATGCTAAGCATGATTATTCACCAAAGCAAAACTCAGTAACTGCACCTCAAACTTTTTAGACAGGAACACAGAGCTAAAAAGAGAATTCAGAAATAAATATAGATTTTTCTGATTATAAGAACTATATATGGAGAATTAAGTTGATTAAACAAGCATAAATCATGGTATATAGCAAATGAACTCTAATAAATCTGAAATTTTTAGAGTAACAATATTTCAGTTATACATGTATTCAGTAAAAATTCCAGAGCAAGTTCATGTGCATATTTTCCAGTATTAAATCGAGAAAGCTAGCAACAGATTAGAGAATCTTGATTGTTCCAATATGATAACTGTTTTGGTTGGGTGTCATATTTTTACTGTGATGTTAATAATCCATTATTGATAACATATCCCAAAAATCAAGGTCATTTGCTGAGTAGAACTTTATGAACATGCATAAGGTGATTTTCTTATTCTTTTTCTTAGATTAAAATAAAAGCAAAATATGAACATGTGACTGTAACAAAAGTTGTAGTTCTTGTTCTAAGGATTCCAGAACATTTTAGTTTGCATTTTTATGATTTTTATACGATTTTCTAGGCATTTTTAAAGTTTGCTGTTTTGAGTTCATTTGTAACTTTTCATTTGGACCCCTGGAACTTTTGTTTCTTCTCCAGGGAGGTCCCTGGCGGAAGTCAGGAACAGAGGAGGGTTTGGCGTGGCTGTTCCCGGCGATGAGGTTGGCCGGCGGCTAGGGGAAAGTGGGGGGAAATGGAGAGGGGCTCGAGAGCTACCATTTGGTGGTCGTGGGAGGAGCGGAGGTGGTCGGAGCTGGGCTCTCCACGGCGAGGGGCGGACGACGGCGGGACTGGGCGGCGGCGGTGCTTCTCCGGCGACGCTGGGAGGGCGAAGTCGGACTGAGGAGCTTCGGTGGGGAGAGACCAAGCTCTTGGAGGGTTCTATTTGGGGAGGAACGGGCCGGAATGGTGGCTCCACGGAGCTCCGGCGGCGTCCGGCAATGGTGGCGGCAGCTCTAGTTTCCTGGGCGCGCGAGAGGCTGGGCTCTGCCCTTTATAGGCAAGGGAGGAGGGGGAGGTCGATCTGGGGGCGAGCTTGCTGGGGAGAACGGGTGCTGGGGGAGGCGCGCACGGCCGTGACAGCTCGGCCGGCCATGGCAGTCGCGTGGCGAGCGCAGGAGCAAGTAGGGCGCGTGGCGTGCGGCAATGGTGCCAGGGAGGAGTGGTTCCAGGGAAAGAAAGGGCGCAGGAGCGGTTTTGGGCGGAGGCGCGATGCGTGGGGCGGCCAGGTGGCTTCGCCGGCGTACGGACGCCGTCGTGGGCGTGGTGCAAGGAGAACGGAGGTAGGAGAAGACGGCAGGGGCAGTTTCGTAAATAAATCAAAGTTCCAAAATAAGTTCTGTAATTTCAAATTTTCTCCCTCTTCTTGGCCTCAAATAAAAAAGTGTTGAATACCACTTTTGCTCAGTTTTTAGAGATCTACAACTTTTGTGTTATGCACTTTTTCATTCGAGCAATGGTTTGAGAGTTATTTAATTATTTCAAAAACTGTCATTTAAAGTACTTATCATTTCATGTGAATTTTGGCACTTTTACTCCTAGGCTTCAACTAGATTTTTGTTGAACATGACATGGTGAATATGTAGATCCATTTTCCTATGCATAAGTGCATTGGTTTGAAAGTTATTTTTAACTTCCTTATTACTAGAAATTGAACTCTTGTTTATTTGATTTGTTTAAATCTTGACTTTGCCAAAAAGTCTTTATAAATTAAACTATGTGTCATAAGAATATGAGTGTGTCTTTATTCTACCTCTTTGTGACCAGTTGAGCATGAAAGTTCAAGAATATTAAAGGAACAAGTTTTATGTCCACACATACTCATATATAATGATGCATTCTTGTTTCCTATAAATATTTATTATTATTATTATTATGCTAAAGGAATGTTTATGGTCCCTTGTTCAAAATTTCAGTTTGTTCACAACTCCAATTTGTCATTTAAGGAAGAACTAAATATTTTCTTACTAGACCTCCGAAGTAAGTATGTTTTATTTCTTCTTTCCTTAAAGAAATTTCAAGATTTCAACTACTTGTGCGTTGAATATTTGTGGCCTCATTTTATTATTTTGTTTGAACTAGTAGATCTTCACAAATCAAAGAATGGTTCCATTAATCATTTCATGTGATGGTTTTCCAGTTTGAATTTGATTTGCAGAGAAAGTTTATAGATCATTATGAAAGGTGTGTTTGATTACCTTATTACCACACATGTCAAGTTAAGTTTAAAAGTATACCAAATATTGTTTTTCAAGCATTGCACTCAAACACATGCACACATACATTTACACACAAGTTTGCAAGAACTAGACATAGGGCTCTTCTTTAAGCTTTCTTAACTCATTTGTGTGTGAAGTTATGTTAATTGCCTGGCTTTGGTTAAACTGACACCAGAGGTGTCACAGCCTACCCCCCTTAAAAAGAATCTCGTCCCGAGATTCAGGTGAATAAGCTAAGTGTGGACAGTGTACGTGCCTTTGGTTACTACATGAAACTCGGTGCAAAACGGGTTGAACTGGTGCAATTAATGCACAAGTTTGTGCCATAAAGCCGCATCGGAATTTTTTGCAAAGAACACACTCGATCCACCCCATTGTATCCAAACTCATGTTCGGGAGCATTCTGTAGTGTTTCGGTGCATTTGGCAATGTTTCGTTACTACACGGAACTCGGTGCACAATGGGTTGAACTGGTGCAATTAATGGACTAGTTTGTGCCCTTAAGTCGCATTGGAATTTTTCGCAACGAACGCACCCGATCCACCCCATTGGACCCTAAACTCAATTATTGGTTTGTTTCGTACTGTTTGGGTGCATTTTGGATTTGTTTCGTTACTGCATGAAACTCGGTGCAGAACGGATTGAACTAGTGCAATTAATGAAGAAGTTCGTGCCATGAAATTGCATCAGAGTTTTTTGCAATGAACGCACCCGATCCAGCCCATTGGACGCTAAACTCATGAACTGGTGTGTTTTGTAGTGTTTGGGTGCCTTTTGTATTGTTTCGTTCCTGCATGAAACTCGGTGCGAAATAGGCTGAACTGGTGCAATTAATGCAAAAGTTCGAGCCACGAACTCGCATCGGAATTTCTAGCAACGAACGCACTCGATCCACCCCATTGGACCCTAAACTCATGTTTTGGTGCGTTTTCGTAGTGTTTGGGTGCATTTGTCAATGTTTCGTTACTACATGAAACTCGGTGCAAAACGGGATGAACTGGTGCAATTAATGCACAAGTTTGTGCCATAAAGTCGCATCGGAATTTTTCGCAAAGTACGCACTCGATCCACCCCATTGGATCCAAACTCATGTTCTGGAGCATTTCGTAGTGTTTCGGTGCATTTGGCAATGTTTCGTTACTACACGGAACTCGGTGCAAAATGGGTTGAACTGGTGCAATTAATGGACAAGTTTGTCCCATTAAGTCGCATTGGAATTTTTCGCAACGAACGCACCCGATCCACCCCATTGGACCCTAAACTCAATTATTGGTTTGTTTCGTAATGTTTCGGTGCATTTTGGATTTGTTTTGTTACTGCACGAAACTTGGTGCAAAACGGAATGAACTAGTGCAATTAATGAAGAAGTTCGTGCCACGAAATCACATCAGAGTTTTTCGCAATGAACGCACCCGATCCACCCCATTGGACGCTAAACTCATGAATTGGTGCGTTTTGTAGTGTTTGGGTGCATTTTGGATTGTTTCGTTGCTGCATGAAACTCGGTGCGAAATAGGCTCAACTGGTGCAATTAATGCAAAAGTTCGAGCCACGAACTCGCATCGGAATTTCTGGCAACGAACGCATAAGATCCAGCCCATTGGACCCTAAACTCATGTTTTGGTGCGTTTTCGTAGTGTTTGGGTGCATTTGTCAATGTTTCGTTACTACATGAAACTCGGTGCAAAACGGGTTGAACTGGTGCAATTAATGGACAAGTTTGTGCCATTAAGTCGCATTGGAATTTTTCGCAACGAATGCACCCGATCCACCCCATTGGACCCTAAACTCAAGTATTGGTTTGTTTCGTAATGTTTGGGTGCATTTTGGATTTGTTTTGTTATTGCACGAAACTTGGTACAAAACGGATTGAACTAGTGCAATTAATGAAGAAGTTCGTGCCACGAAATCGCATCAGAGTTTTTCGCAATGAATGCACCCGATCCACCCCATTGGACCCTAAACTCAAGTATTGGTTTGTTTCGTAATGTTTGGGTGCATTTTGGATTTGTTTTGTTATTGCACGAAACTTGGTAAAAAAACGGATTGAACTAGTGCAATTAATGAAGAAGTTCGTGCCACGAAATCGCATCAGAGTTTTTCGCAATGAACGCACCCGATCCACACCATTGGACTATAAACTCATGAATTGGTGCGTTTTGTAGTGGTTGGGAGTATTTTGGATTGTTTCGTTACTGCATGAAACTCGGTGCGAAATAGGCTGAACTGGTGCAATTAATGCAAAAGTTCGAGCCACGAACTCGCATCGGAATTTCTGGCAAAGAACGCACACGATCCACCCTATTGGACCCTAAAATCATGTTTTGGTGCGTTTTCGTAGTGTTTGGGTGCATTTGTCAATGTTTCGTTGCTACATGAAACTCGGTGCAAAACGGGTTGAACTGGTGCAATTAATGCACAAGTTTGTGCCATAAAGCCGCATCGGAATTTTTCGCAAAGAACACACTCGATCCACCCCATTGTATCCAAACTCAAGTTCTGGAGCATTCTATAGTGTTTCAGTGCATTTGGCAATGTTTCGTTACTACACGGAACTCGGTGCACAATGGGTTCAACTGGTGCAATTAATGGACTAGTTTGTGCCCTTAAGTCGCATTGGAATTTTTCGCAACGAACGCACCCGATCCACCCCATTGGACCCTAAACTCAATTATTGGTTTGTTTCGTACTGTTTGGGTGCATTTTGGATTTGTTTCGTTACTGCATGAAACTCGGTGCAGAACGGATTGAACTAGTGCAATTAATGAAGAAGTTCATGCCATGAAATTGCATCAGAGTTTTTTGCAATGAACGCACCCGATCCAGCCCATTGGACGCTAAACTCATGAACCTGGTGTGTTTTGTAGTGTTTGGGTGCATTTTGGATTGTTTCGTTCCTGCATGAAACTCGGTGCGAAATAGGCTGAACTGGTGCAATTAATGCAAAACTTCGAGCCACGAACTCGCATCGGAATTTCTGGCAACGAACGCACTCGATCCACCCCATTGGACCCTAAACTCATGTTTTGGTGCGTTTTCGTAGTGTTTGGGTGCATTTGTCAATGTTTCGTTACTACATGAAACTCGGTGCAAAACGGGTTGAACTGGTGCAATTAATGCACAAGTTTGTGCCATAAAGTCGCATCGGAATTTTTCGCAAAGAACGCACTCGATCCACCCCATTGGATCCAAACTCATGTTCTGGAGCATTTCGTAGTGTTTCGGTGCATTTGGCAATGTTTCGCTACTACACGGAACTCGGTGCAAAATGGGTTGAACTGGTGCAATTAATGGACAAGTTTGTCCCATTAAGTCGCATTGGAATTTTTCGCAACGAACGCACCCGATCCACCCCATTGGACCCTAAACTCAATTATTGGTTTGTTTCGTAATGTTTCGGTGCATTTTGGATTTGTTTTGTTATTGCACGAAACTTGGTGCAAAACGGAATGAACTAGTGCAATTAATGAAGAAGTTCGTGCCACGAAATCACATCAGAGTTTTTCGCAATGAACGCACCCGATCCAGCCCATTGGACGCTAAACTCATGAACCGGTGTGTTTTGTAGTGTTTGGGTGCATTTTGGATTGTTTCGTTACTGCATGAAACTCGGTGCGAAATAGGCTGAACTGGTGCAATTAATGCAAAAGTTCGAGCCACGAACTCGCATCGGAATTTCTAGCAAAGAACGCACACGATCCACCGTATTGGACCCTAAAATCATGTTTTGGTATGTTTTCGTAGTGTTTGGGTGCATTTGTCAATGTTTCGTTGCTACATGAAACTCGGTGCAAAACGGGTTGAACTGGTGCAATTAATGCACAAGTTTGTGCCATAAAGCCGCATCGGAATTTTTCGCAAAGAACACACTCGATCCACCCCATTGTATCCAAACTCATGTTCTGGAGCATTCTGTAGTGTTTCGGTGCATTTGGCAATGTTTCGTTACTACACGGAACTCGGTGCACAATGGGTTGAACTGGTGCAATTAATGGACTAGTTTGTGCCCTTAAGTCGCATTGGAATTTTTCGCAACGAACGCACCCGATCCACCCCATTGGACCCTAAACTCAATTATTGGTTTGTTTCGTACTGTTTGGGTGCATTTTGGATTTGTTTCGTAACTGCATGAAACTCGGTGCAGAACGGATTGAACTAGTGCAATTAATGAAGAAGTTCGTGCCATGAAATTGCATCAGAGTTTTTTGCAATGAACGCACCCGATCCAGCCCATTGGACGCTAAACTCATGAACTGGTGTGTTTTGTAGTGTTTGGGTGCATTTTGGATTGTTTCGTTCCTGCATGAAACTCGGTGCGAAATAGGCTGAACTGGTGCAATTAATGCAAAAGTTCGAGCCACGAACTCGCATCGGAATTTCTGGCAACGAACGCACTCGATCCACCCCATTGGACCCTAAACTCATGTTTTGGTGCGTTTTCGTAGTGTTTGGGTGCATTTGTCAATGTTTCGTTACTACATGAAACTCGGTGCAAAACGGGATGAACTGGTGCAATTAATGCACAAGTTTGTGCCATAAATTCGCATCGGAATTTTTCGCAAAGAACGCACTCGATCCACCCCATTGGATCCAAACTCATGTTCTGGTGCGTTTTCGTAGTGTTTCGGTGCATTTGTCAATGTTTCGTTACTACACGGAACTCGGTGCAAAATGGGTTGAACTGGTGCAATTAATGGACAAGTTTGTGCCATTAAGTCGCATTGGAATTTTTCGCAACGAACGCACCCGATCCACCCCATTGGACCCTAAACTCAAGTATTGGTTTGTTTCGTAATGTTTGGGTGCATTTTGGATTTGTTTTGTTATTGCACGAAACTTGGTGCAAAACGGATTGAACTAGTGCAATTAATGAAGAAGTTCGTGCCACAAAATCGCATCAGAGTTTTTCGCAATGAATGCACCCGATCCACCCCATTGGACCCTAAACTCAAGTATTGGTTTGTTTCGTAATGTTTGGGTGCATTTTGGATTTGTTTTGTTATTGCACAAAACTTGGTAAAAAACGGATTGAACTAGTGCAATTAATGAAGAAGTTCGTGCCACGAAATCGCATCAGAGTTTTTCGCAATGAACGCACCCGATCCACACCATTGGACTATAAACTCATGAATTGGTGCGTTTTGTAGTGGTTGCGAGTATTTTGGATTGTTTCGTTACTGCATGAAACTCGGTGCGAAATAGGCTGAACTGGTGCAATTAATGCAAAAGTTCGAGCCAGGAACTCGCATAGGAATTTCTGGCAAAGAACGCACACGATCCACCCTATTGGACCCTAAAATCATGTTTTTGTGCGTTTTCGTAGTGTTTGGGTGCATTTGTCAATGTTTCGTTGCTACATGAAACTCGGTGCAAAACGGGTTGAACTGGTGCAATTAATGCACAAGTTTGTGCCATAAAGCCGCATCGGAATTTTTCGCAAAGAACACACTCGATCCACCCCGTTGTATCCAAACTCATGTTCTGGAGCATTCTGTAGTGTTTCGGTGCATTTGGCAATGTTTCGTTACTACACGGAACTCGGTGCACAATGGGTTGAACTGGTGCAATTAATGGACTAGTTTGTGCCCTTAAGTCGCATTGGAATTTTTCGCAACGAACGCACCCGATCCACCCCATTGGACCCTAAACTCAATTATTGGTTTGTTTCGTACTGTTTGGGTGCATTTTGGATTTGTTTCGTTACTGCATGAAACTCGGTGCAGAACGGATTGAACTAGTGCAATTAATGAAGAAGTTCGTGCCATGAAATTGCATCAGAGTTTTTTGCAATGAACGCACCCGATCCAGCCCATTGGACGCTAAACTCATGAACTGGTGTGTTTTGTAGTGTTTGGGTGCCTTTTGTATTGTTTCGTTCCTGCATGAAACTCGGTGCGAAATAGGCTGAACTGGTGCAATTAATGCAAAAGTTCGAGCCACGAACTCGCATCGGAATTTCTAGCAACGAACGCACTCGATCCACCCCATTGGACCCTAAACTCATGTTTTGGTGCGTTTTCGTAGTGTTTGGGTGCATTTGTCAATGTTTCGTTACTACATGAAACTCGGTGCAAAACGGGATGAACTGGTGCAATTAATGCACAAGTTTGTGCCATAAAGTCGCATCAGAATTTTTCGCAAAGAACGCACTCGATCCACCCCATTGGATCCAAACTCATGTTCTGGAGCATTTCGTAGTGTTTCGGTGCATTTGGCAATGTTTCGTTACTACACGGAACTCGGTGCAAAATGGGTTGAACTGGTGCAATTAATGGACAAGTTTGTCCCATTAAGTCGCATTGGAATTTTTCGCAACGAACGCACCCGATCCACCCCATTGGACCCTAAACTCAATTATTGGTTTGTTTCGTAATGTTTCGGTGCATTTTGGATTTGTTTTGTTACTGCACGAAACTTGGTGCTAAACGGAATGAACTAGTGCAATTAATGAAGAAGTTCGTGCCACGAAATCACATCAGAGTTTTTCGCATTGAACGCACCCGATCCACCCCATTGGACGCTAAACTCATGAATTGGTGCGTTTTGTAGTGTTTGGGTGCATTTTGGATTGTTTCGTTGCTGCATGAGACTCGGTGCGAAATAGGCTCAACTGGTGCAATTAATGCAAAAGTTCGAGCCACGAACTCGCATCGGAATTTCTGGCAACGAACGCATAAGATCCAGCCCATTGGACCCTAAACTCATGTTTTGGTGCGTTTTCGTAGTGTTTGGGTGCATTTGTCAATGTTTCATTACTACATGAAACTAGGTGCAAAACGGGTTGAACTGGTGCAATTAATGGACAAGTTTGTGCCATTAAGTCGCATTGGAATTTTTCGCAACGAACGCACCCGATCCACCCCATTGGACCCTAAACTCAAGTATTGGTTTGTTTCGTAATGTTTGGGTGCATTTTGGATTTGTTTTGTTGTTGCACGAAACTTGGTACAAAACGGATTGAACTAGTGCAATTAATGAAGAAGTTCGTGCCACGAAATCGCATCAGAGTTTTTCGCAATGAATGCACCCGATCCACCCCATTGGACCCTAAACTCAAGTATTGGTTTGTTTCGTAATGTTTGGGTGCATTTTGGATTTGTTTTGTTATTGCACGAAACTTGGTAAAAAATGGATTGAACTAGTGCAATTAATGAAGAAGTTCGTGCCACGAAATCGCATCAGAGTTTTTTGCAATGAACGCACCCGATCCACACCATTGGACTATAAACTCATGAATTGGTGCGTTTTGTAGTGGTTGGGAGTATTTTGGATTGTTTCGTTACTGCATGAAACTCGGTGCGAAATAGGCTGAACTGGTGCAATTAATGCAAAAGTTCGAGCCACGAACTCGCATCGGAATTTCTGGCAAAGAACGCACACGATCCACCCTATTGGACCCTAAAATCATGTTTTGGTGCGTTTTCGTAGTGTTTGGGTGCATTTGTCAATGTTTCGTTGCTACATGAAACTCGGTGCAAAACGGGTTGAACTGGTGCAATTAATGCACAAGTTTGTGCCATAAAGCCGCATCGGAATTTTTCGCAAAGAACACACTCGATCCACCCCATTGTATCCAAACTCAAGTTCTGGAGCATTCTATAGTGTTTCCGTGCATTTGGCAATGTTTCGTTACTACACGGAACTCGGTGCACAATGGGTTCAACTGGTGCAATTAATGGACTAGTTTGTGCCCTTAAGTCGCATTGGAATTTTTCGCAACGAACGCACCCGATCCACCCCATTGGACCCTAAACTCAATTATTGGTTTGTTTCATACTGTTTGGGTGCATTTTGGATTTGTTTCGTTACTGCATGAAACTCGGTGCAGAACGGATTGAACTAGTGCAATTAATGAAGAAGTTCATGCCATGAAATTGCATCAGAGTTTTTTGCAATGAACGCACCCGATCCAGCCCATTGGACGCTAAACTCATGAACCGGTGTGTTTTGTAGTGTTTGGGTGCATTTTGGATTGTTTCGTTCCTGCATGAAACTCGGTGCGAAATAGGCTGAACTGGTGCAATTAATGCAAAAGTTCGAGCCACGAACTCGCATCGGAATTTCTGGCAACGAACGCACTCCATCCACCCCATTGGACCCTAAACTCATGTTTTGGTGCGTTTTCGTAGTGTTTGGGTGCATTTGTCAATGTTTCGTTACTACATGAAACTCGGTGCAAAACGGGATGAACTGGTGCAATTAATGCACAAGTTTGTGCCATAAAGTCGCATCGGAATTTTTCGCAAAGAACGCACTCGATCCACCCCATTGGATCCAAACTCATGTTCTGGAGCATTTCGTAGTGTTTCGGTGCATTTGGCAATGTTTCGCTACTACACGGAACTCGGTGCAAAATGGGTTGAACTGGTGCAATTAATGGACAAGTTTGTCCCATTAAGTCGCATTGGAATTTTTCGCAACGAACGCACCCGATCCACCCCATTGGACCCTAAACTCAATTATTGGTTTGTTTCGTAATGTTTCGGTGCATTTTGGATTTGTTTTGTTATTGCACGAAACTTGGTGCAAAACGGAATGAACTAGTGCAATTAATGAAGAAGTTCGTGCCACGAAATCACATCAGAGTTTTTCGCAATGAACGCACCCGATCCAGCCCATTGGACGCTAAACTCATGAACCGGTGTGTTTTGTAGTGTTTGGGTGCATTTTGGATTGTTTCGTTACTGCATGAAACTCGGTGCGAAATAGGCTGAACTGGTGCAATTAATGCAAAAGTTCGAGCCACGAACTCGCATCGGAATTTCTGGCAAAGAACGCACACGATCCACCCTATTGGACCCTAAAATCATGTTTTGGTGCGTTTTCGTAGTGTTTGGGTGCATTTGTCAATGTTTCGTTGCTACATGAAACTCGGTGCAAAACGGGTTGAACTGGTGCAATTAATGCACAAGTTTGTGCCATAAAGCCGCATCGGAATTTTTCTCAAAGAACACACTCGATCCACCCCATTGTATCCAAACTCATGTTCTGGAGCATTCTGTAGTGTTTCGGTGCATTTGGCAATGTTTCGTTACTACACGGAACTCGGTGCACAATGGGTTGAACTGGTGCAATTAATGGACTAGTTTGTGCCCTTAAGTCGCATTGGAATTTTTCGCAACGAACGCACCCGATCCACCCCATTGGACCCTAAACTCAATTATTGGTTTGTTTCGTACTGTTTGGGTGCATTTTGGATTTGTTTCGTAACTGCATGAAACTCGGTGCAGAACGGATTGAACTAGTGCAATTAATGAAGAAGTTCGTGCCATGAAATTGCATCAGAGTTTTTTGCAATGAACGCACCCGATCCAGCCCATTGGACGCTAAACTCATGAACTGGTGTGTTTTGTAGTGTTTGGGTGCATTTTGGATTGTTTCGTTCCTGCATGAAACTCGGTGCGAAATACGGCTGAACTGGTGCAATTAATGCAAAAGTTCGAGCCACGAACTCGCATCGGAATTTCTGGCAACGAACGCACTCCATCCACCCCATTGGACCCTAAACTCATGTTTTGGTGCGTTTTCGTAGTGTTTGGGTGCATTTGTCAATGTTTCAGTTACTACATGAAACTCGGTGCAAAACGGGATGAACTGGTGCAATTAATGCACAAGTTTGTGCCATAAAGTCGCATCAGGAATTTTTCGCAAAGAACGTACTCGATCCACCCCATTGGATCCAAACTCATGTTCTGGAGCATTTCGTAGTGTTTCGGTGCATTTGGCAATGTTTCGTTACTACACGGAACTCGGTGCAAAATGGGTTGAACTGGTGCAATTAATGGACAAGTTTGTGCCATTAAGTCGCATTGGAATTTTTCGCAACGAACGCACCCGATCCACCCCATTGGACCCTAAACTCAAGTATTGGTTTGTTTCGTAATGTTTGGGTGCATTTTGGATTTGTTTTGTTATTGCACGAAACTTGGTGCAAAACGGATGAACTAGTGCAATTAATGAAGAAGTTCGTGCCACGAAATCGCATCAGAGTTTTTCGCAATGAACGCACCCGATCCACCCCATTGGACCCTAAACTCATGATTGGTTTGTTTGTATGTTTGGGTGCATTTTGGATTGTTTCGTTATGCATGAAACTGGAAAAACGGATGAACTGGTGCAATTAATGCAAAAGTTCGAGCCACGAAATCGCATTGGAATTTTGGCAAAGAACGCACGATCCACCCATTGGACCCTAAAATCATGTTGGTGCGTTTTCGTAGTGTTGGGTATTTTGGATTGTTTCGTTACATGAAACTCGGTGCAAAAGGCTGAACTGGTGCAATTAATGCAAAAGTTTGTGCCATAACCGCATCGGAATTTCTCAAAGAACACACTCGATCCACCCCATTGTATCCAAAATCATGTTTGGAGCATTTGCAGTGTTTGGTGCATTTGGCAATGTTTCGTTACTACGGAACTCGGTGCACAATGGGTTGAACTGGTGCAATTAATGGACTAGTTTGTGCCCTTAAGTCGCATTGGAATTTTTCGCAACGAACGCACCCGATCCACCCCATTGGACCCTAAACTCAATTATTGGTTTGTTTCGTACTGTTTGGGTGCATTTTGGATTTGTTTCGTAACTGCATGAAACTCAGGTGCAGAACGGATTGAACTAGTGCAATTAATGAAGAAGTTCGTGCCATGAAATTGCATCAGAGTTTTTTGCAATGAACAGCACCCGATCCAGCCCATTGGACGCTAAACTCATGAACTGGTGTGTTTTGTAGTGTTTGGGTGCATTTTGGATTGTTTCGTTCCTGCATGAAACTCGGTGCGAAATAGGCTGAACTGGTGCAATTAATGCAAAAGTTCGAGCCACGAACTCGCATCGGAATTTCTGGCAACGAACGCACTCGATCCACCCCATTGGACCCTAAACTCATGTTTTGGTGCGTTTTCGTAGTGTTTGGGTGCATTTGTCAATGTTTCGTTACTACATGAAACTCGGTGCAAAACGGGATGAACTGGTGCAATTAATGCACAAGTTTGTGCCAAAGTCGCATCGGAATTTTTCGCAAAGAACGTACTCGATCCACCCCATTGGATCCAAACTCATGTTTGGTGCGTTTTCGTAGTGTTTCGGGTGCATTTGTCAATGTTTCGTTACTACACGGAACTCGGTGCAAAATGGGTTGAACTGGTGCAATTAATGGACAAGTTGTGCCATTAAGTCGCATTGGAATTTTTCGCAACGAACGCACCGATCCACCCCATTGGACCCTAAACTCAAGTTTGGTTTCGTATGTTTGGGTGCATTTTGGATTTGTTTTGTTACACGAACTTGGTGCAAAACGGATTGAACTAGTGCAATTAATGAAGAAGTTTGTGCCAAATCGCATCGTTTTTCGCAATGAACGCCGGGTCCACCCCATTGGACCCTAAACTCAATATTGGTTTGTTTCGTAATGTTTGGGTGCATTTTGGATTTGTTTTGTTATTGCACGAAACTTGGTAAACGGATTGAACTAGTGCAATTAATGAAGAAGTTCGTGCCACGAAATCGCATCAGAGTTTTTCGCAATGAATGCACCCGATCCACCCCATTGACGCTAAACTCATGAATTGGTGCGTTTTGTAGTGGTTGGGAGCATTTTGGATTGTTTCGTTACTGACATGAAACTCGGTGCGAAATAGGCTGAACTGGTGCAATTAATGCAAAAGTTCGAGCCACGAACTCGCATCGGAATTTCTGGCAATGAACGCACACGATTCCACCCTATTCGGACCCTAAACTCATGTTTTGGTGCGTTTTCGTAGTGTTTGGGTGCATTTGTCAATGTTTCGTTGCTACATGAAACTCGGTGCAAAACGGGTTGAACTGGTGCAATTAATGCACAAGTTTGTGCCACTAAATCGCATCAGAGTTTTTCGCAATGAACGCACTCCGATCCACCCCATTGGACGCTAAACTCATGAATTGGAGCATTTTTAGTGTTTGGGTGAATTTTGGAATTGTTTCGTTTACTGCACTGAACTCGGTGCACAAGGGTTCAACTGGTGCAATTAATGAAGAAGTTTGTGCCCTAAGTCGCATTGGAATTTTTGCAACGAACGCACCCGATCCACCCCATTGGACCCTAAACTCATTATTGGTGGTTTGTACTGTTGGGTGCATTTTGGATTTGTTTCGTAACTGCATGAAACTCAGTGCGAACGGATTGAACTAGTGCAATTAATGAAGAAGTTCGGCCATGAAATTGCATCAGAGTTTTGCAATGAACACACATCCAGCCCATTGGACGCTAAACTCATGTGTGTTTTTGTAGTGTTTGGGTGCATTTGGATTGTTTCATTCCTGCATGAAACTCGGTGCGAAATAGGTTGAACTGGTGCAATTAATGCAAAAGTTCGTGCCACGAACTCGCATCGGAATTTTGGCAAACGCACTCGATCCACCCCATTGGACCTAAACTCATGTTGGTGCGTTTTTAGTGTTTGGGTGCATTCAATGTTTTCGTTACTACATGAAACTCGGTGCAAAACGGGATTGAACTGGTGCAATTAATGCACAAGTTTGTGCCATAAAGTTGCATCGGAATTTTCGCAAAGAACGCACTCGATCCACCCCATTGGATCCAAACTCATGTTCTGGAGCATTTCGTAGTGTTTCGGTGCATTTGGCAATGTTTCGTTACTACACGGAACTCGGTGCAAAATGGGTTGAACTGGTGCAATTAATGGACAAGTTTGTGCCATTAAGTCGCATTGGAATTTTTCGCAACGAACGCACCCGATCCACCCCATTGGACCCTAAACTCAATTATTGGTTTGTTTCGTAATGTTTCGGTGCATTTTGGATTTGTTTCGTTACTGCACGAAACTCGGTGCAGAACGGATTGAACTAGTGCAATTAATGAAGAAGTTCGTGCCATGAAATTGCATCAGAGTTTTTCGCAATGAACGCACTCGATCCAGCCCAATGGACGCTAAACTCATGAACTGGTGTGTTTTGTAGTGTTTGGGTGCATTTTGGATTGTTTCGTTACTGCATGAGACTCGGTGCAAATAGGCTGAACTGGTGCAATTAATGCAAAGTTCGAGCCACGAACTCGCATCGGAATTTTGGCAACGAACGCACACGATCCACCCCATTGGACCCTAAACTCATTGTTTTGGTGCGTTTTCGTAGTGTTTGGTGCATTTGTCAATGTTTCGTTACTACATGAACTCGGTGCAGAATGTGTTGAACTGGTGCAATTAATGGACAAGTTTGTGCCATTATGTCGCATTGGAATTTTTCGCAACGAACGCACCCGATCCACCCCATTGGACCCTAAACTCAAGTATTGGTTTGTTTCGTAATGTTTGGGTGCATTTTGGATTTGTTTTGTTATTGCACGAAACTTGGTACAAAAACGGATTGAACTAGTGCAATTAATGAAGAAGTTCGTGCCACGAAATCGCATCAGAGTTTTTCGGCAATGAATGCACCCGATCCACCCCATTGACGCTAAACTCATGAATTGGTGCGTTTTGTAGTGGTTGGGAGCATTTTGGATTGTTTCGTTACTACATGAAACTCGGTACGAAATAGGCTGAACTGGTGCAATTAATGCAAAAGTTCGGCCACAAATCGCATCGGAATTTCTGCAATGAACGCACACAATTCCCCTATTGACCCTAAACTCAGGTTTTGGTGCGTTTTCGTAGTGGTTGGGAGCATTTGTCATGTTTCGTTACTACATGAAACTCGGTGCAAAGGGTGAACTGGTGCAATTAATGCACAAGTTTGGCCACGAACGCATCGGAATTTTGCAATGAACGCACACGATCCACCCATTGGACGCTAAACTCATGTTGGTGCGTTTTTAGTGTTTGGGTGAATTTGGATTGTTTTTGACTGCATGAAACTCGGTGCGAAATTGGTTGAACTGGTGCAATTAATGCAAAGTTTGCGCCATGAAATCGCATCGAATTTTTGGCAAAGAACGCATGCGATCCACCCCATTGGACCCTAAACTCATGTTTGGTGTGTGTTTTTGATGCATTTGCAATGTTTCGTTACTACATGAAACTCGGTGCAAATGGGTTGAACTGATGCAATTAATGCACAAGTTTGTGCCATAAAGTCGCATCGGAATTTTTCGCAAAGAACTAATTCGATCCTCCCCATTGGATCCAATCGAATGTTCTGGAGCATTCCGTAGTGTTTCGGTGCATTTGGCAATGTTTCGTTACTACACGGAACTCGGTGCACAATGGGTTGAACTGGTGCAATTAATGGACAAGTTTGTGCCAATAAGTCGCATTGGAATTTTTCGAAACGAACGCACCCGATCCACCCCATTGGACCCTGAACTCAAGTATTGGTTTGTTTCGTACTGTTTGGTGCATTTTGGATTTGTTTCGTTACTGCACGAAACTCGGTGCAAAACGGGTTGAACTAGTGCAATTAATGAAGAAGTTCGTGCCACGAAATCGCATCAGAGATTTTCGCAATGAACGCACCCGATCCACCCCATTGGACGCTAAACTCATGAATTGGTGCGTTTTGTAGTGTTTGGGTGCATTTTGGATTGTTTTGTTACTGCATGAAACTCGGAGCGTAATAGGTTGAACTGGTGCAATTAATGCAAAGTTCGTGCCACGAACTCGCATCGGAATTTTTGGCTACGAACGCACTGCGATCCACCCCATTGGACCCTAAACTCTTGTTTTGGTGCATTTTCGTAGTGTTTCGGTGCATTTGGCAATGTTCCATTACTACATGGATATCGGTGCAAAATGGGTTGAACTGGTGCAATTAATGGACAAGTTTGTGCCATTAAGTCGCATTGGAATTTTTCGCAACGAATGCACCCGATCCACCCCATTGGACCCTAAACTCAAGTATTGGTTTGTTTCGTAATGTTTGGGTGCATTTTGGATTTGTTTTGTTACTGCACGAAACTTGGTGCAAAACGGATTGAACTAGTGCAATTAATGAAGAAGTTCGTGCCACTGAAATCGCATCAGAGTTTTTCGCAATGAATGCACCCGATCCACCCCATTGGACGCTAAACTCATGAATTGGTGCGTTTTGTAGTGGTTGGGAGCATTTTGGATTGTTTCGTTACTGCATGAAACTCGGTGCGAAATAGGCTGAACTGGTGCAATTAATGCAAAAGTTCGAGCCACGAACTCGCATCGGAATTTCTGGCAACGAACGCACACGATCCACCCTATTGGACCCTAAACTCATGTTTTGGTGCGTTTTCGTAGTGTTTGGGTGCATTTGTCAATGTTTCGTTGCTACATGAAACTCGGTGCAAAACGGGTTGAACTGGTGCAATTAATGCACAAGTTTGTGCCATAAAGTCGCATCGGAATTTTTCGTAAAGAACGCACTCGATCCACCCCATTGGATCCAAACTCATGTTCTGGAGCATTCCGTAGTGTTTCGGTGCATTTGGCAATGTTTCGTTACTACACAGAACTCGGTGCACAATGGGTTGAACTGGTGTAATTAATGGACAAGTTTGTGCCATTAAGTCGCATTGGAATTTTTCGTAACGAACGCACCCGATCCACCCCATTGGACCCTGAATTCAAGTATTGGTTTGTTTCATACTGTTTGGGTGCATTTTGGATTTGTTTCGTTACTGCACGAAACTCGGTGCAGAACGGATTGAACTAGTGCAATTAATGAAGAAGTTCGTTCCATGAAATTGCTTCAGAGTTTTTCGCAATGAACACACCCGATCCAGCCCATTGGACGCTAAACTCATGAACTGGTGTGTTTTGTAGTGTTCGGGTGCATTTTGGATTGTTTCGTTACTGCATGAAACTCGGTGCGAAATAGGCTGAACTGGTGCAATTAATGCAAAAGTTCGAGCCACGAACTCGCATCGGAATTTTTGGCAACGAACGCACACGATCCACCCCATTAGACCCTAAACTCATGTTTTGGTGTGTTTTCGTAGTGTTTGGGTGTATTTGTCAATGTTTCGTTACTACATGAAACTCGGTGCAAAACGGGTTGAACTGGTGCAATTAATGCACAAGTTTGTGCCATAAAGTCGCATCGGAATTTTTCGCAAAGAATGCACTCGATCCACCCCATTGGATCCAAACTCATGTTCTGGAGCATTTCGTATTGTTTCGGTGCATTTGGCAATGTTTCGTTACTACACGAAACTCGGTGCCGAATGGGTTGAACAGGTGCAATTAATGGACAAGTTTGTGCCATTAAGTCGCATTGGAATTTTTCGCAATGAACGCACCCGATCCACCCCATTGGACCCTGAACTCAAGTATTGGTTTGTTTCGTACTGTTCGGTGCATTTTGGATTTGTTTCGTTACTGCACAAAACTCGGTGCAAAACGGGTTGAACTAGTGCAATTAATGAAGAAGTTCGTGCCACGAAATCGCATCAGAGATTTTCGCAATGAACGCACCCGATCCACCCCATTGGACGCTAAACTCATGAATTGGTGCGTTTTGTAGTGTTTGGGTGCATTTTGGATTGTTTCGTTACTGCATGAAACTGGGAGTGAAATAGGTTGAACTGGTGCAATTAATGCAAAAGTTCGTGCCACGAACTCGCATCGGAATTTTTGGCAACGAACGCACACGATCCACCCCATTGGACCCTAAACTCTTGTTTTGGTGCATTTTCGTAGTGTTTCGGTTCATTTGGCAATGTTCCATTACTACGTGGATACTCGGTGCAAAATGGGTTGAACTGGTGCAATTAATGGACAAGTTTGTGCCATTAAGTCGCATTGGAATTTTTCGCAACGAATGCACCCGATCCACCCCATTGGACCCTAAACTCAAGTATTGGTTTTGATGAGGACACCACGAGTACGTCTACACCAGCAGCACCTTCTCTAGCGTCTCCAGATGCACCTCCACCCCAGGCGCCACCTTCTGGGCCAATCACTCGGGCCCGTGCAAGAGAATTGAACTTCGTCATGCTACTGAAGAATGAAGGCCCAGAAGAATAGAAGCTGGCCCAACAGAGGCCCTTGTGTGGGCGCCTAGGGCTGCGCCCTCCCCCTTTGCCCTGGACACCAGGGGCGGCGCCCCATCTCCTGGCCGCCCTTCCCTCGGGGCTGCGCCCCCTCTCCCTCTATTTATAGAGAAGTTTCTTTTCAATTCAGACTTGAGTTTTGTTTACATCTAGCTTTAGCTACTCAGGAACACGCGCAAAACAGCGCTGTCCTCGTGTATTCAGAACTCCACCTTTGAGAGATAATCAGATTGCTCGCATCCTTTTCTTGTTCGTTCTTCGATTGCGGACAGGAAACGATCTTCGTGATCAGGCTGATCTTGCATCAACAAGGTCGGTAACCACAGGGAGTTGGTTCAGCGATTGCATTGGCGCTTCGGGTTCGCTCGTCGTAGTCGGATCGTGAGGGTCATCTTCCGCCAAGTCGAATTTATCCCTACTCACCGAAAGATCGGGCACTCCGGCTCTATCAAGTGGTATCAGGTTTCCAGGTTGATCGGTGAGTTATCTAGTGTTCTTCCCTTTCCTACAGTCCACAAAACCAAAAAAAATTATTATCAGGTTAGATCCTTGTCCCAGCACCCTTTTGAGCCTTGCACTTTCTTTCAATAATTTGCATTGTTGAATTTGTGTGCTTACGCGTTCAATTGTTGCTGGTTACTTTGTGTTCTATCCTTGTTTTCTTTTCGTCTAACCCTAGCGCCGCCACCATCTCTCTGCCCCTGATCGCCCTTTCCTGCCTTGTGTGTTTGGCAAGTCAAAAAAAAAAGGAAAGAGAGAAACACAACCGCGTGCGTGATTTCTGGTCGCGCCTCTCACGCGCCGACGCCCCCACCTTTTCCTTTTTTGTTTCGGATCACGCCTCCCTGTGCACCAGTTGTGTATTCCTTTTAGCAAGTTTAAAAGGTTTGCCTAATCTTGATCGGCTTCAATTGAGAAAGTCTTGGTTGCCTCGGCAGTCCTACCATACAAAGGGACATCCGGATCTTCTTGTTACCGGAATACCCCTACTTTTCCTGAAAAGTGTGTGTGGTAACTTGCTCATTTGTATTCCTTTGCTCATATAATCAGTTTGTGAGTTTCTCCAGAAAAAAAAAACAGAAACGAAAAAAAAACAAAAACAAAAAAAACAGGGAAACAGAAAGGAGGTTACCTCATTTGGGCGCATCACGCAGGACGCCTAGGCGTGCGCCCCTGCTGCTCCTTGTTCTTCACTTTTGTGTTTTTCCTTTCCCCCATATCCTTGCTCAACTTTTGCACCTTGTTTCCAGCAGCTTTGATTACGTGTTTGGCACTATAATTCAACCTTGCATTATTGTTTGATTGTGCTAACCCTTGAATTGAGTGCAGCCTACCCAGAACTCCACATAGTTCTACGACGAGCAGACTTTGTTTCTCCAGGCAATCGCTCCTCCAATCTTTCGCCGGTTCTACCTATTGGTTGCAGATCACCCCTGTGTGCTTGGTAAGAACGGATAAGAATTTGATAACAGCACTACTGTGAGCGCCTTGTGAACCGTTACACCCTTGTTGTCGTAGGCTTTGTTTTTGTGTTTGCGCTAACTATGGCAGGAGACGAAGGCATGACGGATGAAAAGCTGCAGGACATGCGGATACGAGTTGATGGACTGGCCGCGGACATGAAGACGATGCATGAACGGCTTGACTCGACGATCACGTCATCGACCGAGAGGTTCGATCAGCTCGACCTCGCTCAGATGGCCGCTAAGACCACGCTCGACACCATCGTGGCACGGCTCGACACATTGTCCACATCGATCACAGAGTTACAGAAAGATTATGGCGGTGACACGGAACAGGAAGAGGGTACTCGCACCGGTCGTGCCCGCCGTGTGGTACGTCATCAACCTAATGACTCATTTGCTAAGATTAAATTTAAAATTCCGTCTTTTAATGGCAAATATGATCCTGCTGCATATCTTGATTGGGAACTAGAGGTCGACCAGAAATTTTCATGCCATGATATTCCTGTTAATTCTCAAGTTAAAGCTGCTATTAGTGAATTTACTGATTTTGCTTTAATTTGGTGGCGTGAATATAAACAAAAACATCCCACTCCCACCACTTGGACTCAATTAAAAGTTGCCATGCGACACAGATTTGTCCCTTCATATTATGCACGAGATTTGCTTGAAAAAATGCAGTGCTTTCGACAAGGTCAACAGTCTGTTGAGGACTATTATCAGGAGTTACAAAAAGGTATGATTCGTTGTGGTTTGTTTGAGACAGATGACGCTGCTATGGCTCGTTTTCGCGGTGGTTTGAACCGCGAAATTCAGGACATCCTTGATTATAAAGAATATTCTGATATGACCACATTGTTTGCATATGCTTGCAAAGCTGAACGTGAAGTGCAGGGACGCCGTTCGAAGACATATCCTAACTCTTTTGCAGGAAGAAGGCCGGCAACCAGCTCAGCGCCTGCTCTACCTGCGTCATCCACGACCAGCAGTACACCACGCGAGGGGTCGGCCAAACCTGCAGCACCCCCTCCCACAGGTGCTGTTCCTTCCACAGGACGTACACGGGATATTCAGTGCCATCGTTGCAAAGGATTTGGGCACATGATTCGGGACTGCCCAAACAAGCGTACCTTGCTTATCCGTGACAATGGTGAGTACTCTTCTGAAAGTGATTCCGAAGAACCTCGACATGCTATGCTTGCCACTGACCATGCAGCTAATGAGGAGGTACATGTCACCCCGGGCGATGCGGATAGGTATGAAAATCTTGTTGTGCAGCGTGTTCTTAGTACACAGGTCGCCCAGCCCTGAGAAAAATCAGCGACACACTCTGTTCCATACAAAGGGCGTTGTGCAGGAGCGGTCGATTCGCATCATCATCGACAGCGGCAGCTGCAACAACTTGGCGAGTACCGTGCTGGTCGAGAAGTTGTCATTACCCACTCGTAAGCATCCGAATCCATATCACATTCAGTGGCTTAATGATGGTGGAAAACTTAGAGTAACACGGTCGGTGCGTGTTCCTTTCTCCATGGGTGCTTATTCTGATTTTGTCGATTGTGATGTTATTCCCATGGAAGCATGCTCTTTGTTACTTGGTAGACCTTGGCAATACGATACTGATAGCTTGCATCATGGTCGTTCGAATCATTATTCTTTCATGTTTAAGGGTCAGAAAATAATTATACATCCAATGACACCTGAACAAATTGTTCAAGATGATCTTGCTCGAGCTGCTAGGAATGCTAAACAACTTGAACCATCGCCCTCTAATTCTGAAATCAAGTTGAATGCTCCTGTTTTACTTGCTACACGTGCTGATTTTGATGATCTCTGCGATGCTCATTTGCCCTGCTATGCACTTGTATGCTATAGTGTGCTCGTTTCACTCGATGATGCACCGTCTTTGGATATTCCCCCTGTGGTTGCTAACCTTTTGCAGGAGTACGCTGATGTCTTTCCCAAGGACTTGCCATCGGGTCTTCCACCACTCCGTGGTATTGAGCACCAGATTGATCTCATTCCAGGCGCACAGCTTCCGAACCGCGCACCGTACCGTACAAATCCAGATGAGACGAAGGAGATCCAGCGCCAGGTACAGGCGTTGCTCGACAAGGGTTACATCCGTGAGTCTCTTAGCCCTTGCTCAGTTCCTGTGTTACTTGTTCCAAAGAAAGATGGATCATGGCGTATGTGTGTAGACTGTCGTGCTATTAATAACATTACCATTCGTTATCGATATCCTATACCACGCCTTGATGATATGCTAGATGAGCTTAGTGGTGCCATTATTTTCACTAAGATTGATTTGCGTAGTGGTTACCACCAGATTAGAATGAAACTGGGTGATGAATGGAAAACGGCTTTTAAAACGAAATTTGGGTTATATGAATGGTTGGTTATGCCGTTTGGATTGACTAATGCTCCCAGTACCTTTATGCGCTTAATGAATGAAGTTCTAAGGCCTTTCATAGGATTGTTCGTTGTTGTCTATTTTGATGATATCCTGATTTACAGCAAGTCTATGCAAGAACATTTAGAACATTTGCGTGCTGTTTTTGATGCGTTGCGTACTGCTCACTTGTTTGGAAACATAGAAAAATGCATCTTTTGCACACAACGTGTCTCGTTTCTTGGCTATGTTGTTACTCCACAGGGCATTGAGGTGGACAGCAGCAAAATCGATGCCATTCGGGAATGGCCTACACCGACGACGGTCACACAAATTCGGAGCTTTCTTGGACTTGCCGGTTTTTACCGTAGGTTCGTCCGTGACTTTAGTTCCATTGCAGCCCCTTTGCACGAGCTTACAAAGAAAGGTGCGCCATTTGCTTGGGGCGACTCGCAGGAGGTAGCGTTCAACACTTTGAAAGATAAGTTAACACATGCTCCTCTCTTGCAATTGCCTGATTTTAATAAAGTGTTTGAGCTTGAATGTGATGCTAGCGGTATTGGGCTAGGTGCTGTTTTGTTACAAGAAGGAAAACCGGTTGCTTATTTTAGTGAGAAATTAAGCGGTGCTAACCTGAGATATTCTACTTATGATAAGGAGCTTTATGCTTTAGTTCGCACTTTGCAAACATGGCAGCACTATCTTTGGCATCGCGAGTTTATAATTCATTCTGATCATGAGGCTTTGAAACATATTCGTACCCAAACAAATCTGAATCGTCGTCATGCTAATTGGGTAGAATTCATTGAGTCTTTCCCTTACATTATTAAACACAAGAATGGGAAGGAAAATGTCATTGCTGATGCTTTGTCTCGTCGATATACCATGCTATCCCAGTTAGATTTTAAAATCTTTGGCTTGCAAACTGTGAAAGATCAATATGTCGATGATTCTGATTTTAAAGATGTCTTAGCTCATTGTATGAATGGCAAACCATGGGGCAAATTTCACATGCAGGATGGGTTCCTGTTTCGCGCTAACAAGCTGTGTGTTCCAGCAAGCTCGGTTCGTCTTTTGTTGTTGCAGGAAGCACACGGAGGCGGTCTCATGGGACACTTTGGCGTCTACAAGACGCATGAGGTGCTGGCCGCCCACTTCTTTTGGCCCCGGATGCGCCGTGATGTCGAGCGCCTTGTTGCCCGCTGCACTACTTGTCAGAAAGCTAAGTCACGACTGAACAACCATGGTTTGTATATGCCTTTGCCTGTCCCTACTTCCCCTTGGCTTGATATTTCTATGGACTTTGTTTTGGGATTGCCTAGAACTAAGAAGGGGAGGGATAGCATTTTCGTGGTTGTTGATAGATTCTCCAAAATGGCTCATTTTATACCATGTCATAAAACTGATGATGCTAACAGTGTTGCTGAATTGTTCTTTCGAGAGATTATTCGTTTGCATGGTATTCCGAATACAATAGTCTCTGATCGTGATGCTAAGTTTCTCAGTCATTTTTGGAGATCGCTTTGGAATAAATTGGGAACTAAATTGCTGTTTAGCACAACTTGTCACCCTCAGACTGATGGACAAACTGAGGTGGTTAATAGAACTTTGTCAACCATGCTTAGGGCTGTTTTAGACAAAAATTTGAAACGTTGGGAAGATTGTTTGCCTCATATTGAATTTGCGTACAATCGTGCCACACATTCTTCTACAAAGATGTGCCCTTTTCAGATTGTTTATGGTTACATTCCTCGGGCGCCTATTGATTTGTTTTCGCTTGATGCTGAGGGCGCCCCACATATAGATGCTGTTGCACATGTGGAACACATGCTTAACCTCCATGAACAAACACAACAAAACATTGCTGCTACTAATGCTAAGTATCAGGTTGCTGGTAGTAAAGGAAGAAAACATGTTACTTTTGAACCAGGTGATATGGTTTGGTTGCATTTGCGAAAGGATCGTTTTCCTACTTTGCGTCGTTCTAAATTGATGCCTCGTGCTGCTGGTCCTTTTAAGGTGCTAACCAAGATTAATGATAATGCTTATGTTCTTGACCTGCCTGCGGAGTTTGGTGTTTCCACTAGTTTTAATGTTGCAGATTTGAAACCATATGCGGGCGAGGATGAGGAGTTGCCGTCGAGGACGACTTCAGTTCAAGAAGGGGAGGATGATGAGGACACCACGAGTACGTCTACACCAGCAGCACCTTCTCTAGCGTCTCCAGATGCACCTCCACCCCAGGCGCCACCTTCTGGGCCAATCACTCGGGCCCGTGCAAGAGAATTGAACTTCGTCATGCTACTGAAGAATGAAGGCCCAGAAGAATAGAAGCTGGCCCAACAGAGGCCCTTGTGTGGGCGCCTAGGGCTGCGCCCTCCCCCTTTGCCCTGGACACCAGGGGCGGCGCCCCATCTCCTGGCCGCCCTTCCCTCGGGGCTGCGCCCCCTCTCCCTCTATTTATAGAGAAGTTTCTTTTCAATTCAGACTTGAGTTTTGTTTACATCTAGATTTAGCTACTCAGGAACACGCGCAAAACAGCGCTGTCCTCGTGTATTCAGAACTCCACCTTTGAGAGATAATCAGATTGCTCGCATCCTTTTCTTGTTCGTTCTTCGATTGCGGACAGGAAACGATCTTCGTGATCAGGCTGATCTTGCATCAACAAGGTCGGTAACCACAGGGAGTTGGTTCAGCGATTGCATTGGCGCTTCGGGTTCGCTCGTCGTAGTCGGATCGTGAGGGTCATCTTCCGCCAAGTCGAATTTATCCCTACTCACCGAAAGATCGGGCACTCCGGCTCTATCATGGACCCTAAACTCAATTACTGGTTTGTTCGTAATGTTTGGGTGCATTTTGGATTTGTTTTGTTACTGCACGAAACTTGGTGCAAAACGGATTGAACTAGTGCAATTAATGAAGAAGTTCGTGCCATGAAATTGCATCAGAGTTTTTCGCAATGAACGCACCCGATCCACCCCATTGGACGCTAAACTCATGAACTTGGTGCGTTTTGTAGTGTTTGGGTGCATTTTGGATTGTTTCGTTACTGCAATGAAACTCGGTGCGAAATAGGCTGAACTGGTGCAATTAATGCAAAAGTTCGAGCCACGAACTCGCATAGGAATTTCTGGCAACGAACGCACATCGATCCACCCTATTGGATCCCTAAACTCATGTTTTGGTGCGTTTTCGTAGTGTTTGGGTGCATTTGTCAATGTTTCGTTACTACATGAAACTCGGTGCAAAACGGGTTGAACTGGTGCAATTAATGCACAAGTTTGTGCCATAAAGTCGCATCGGAATTTTTCGCAAAGAACGCACTCGATCCACCCCATTGGATCCAAACTCATGTTCTGGAGCATTCAGTAGTGTTTCGGTGCATTTGGCAATGTTTCGTTACTACACGGAACTCGGTGCACAATGGGTTGAACTGGTGCAATTAATGGACAAGTTTGTGCCATTAAGTCGCATTGGAATTTTTCGCAACGAACGCACCCGATCCACCCCATTGGACCCTGAATTCAAGTATTGGTTTGTTTCATACTGTTTGGGTGCATTTCGGATTTGTTTCGTTACTGCACGAAACTCGGTGCAGAACGGATTGAACTAGTGCAATTAATGAAGAAGTTCGTTCCATGAAATTGCATCAGAGTTTTTCGCAATGAACGCACCCGATCCAGCCCATTGGACGCTAAACTCATGAACTGGTGTGTTTTGTAGTGTTTGGGTGCATTTTGGATTGTTTCGTTACTGCATGAAACTCGGTGCGAAATAGGCTGAACTGGTGCAATTAATGCAAAAGTTCGAGCCACGAACTCGCATCGGAATTTTTGGCAACGAACGCACACGATCCACCCCATTAGACCCTAAACTCATGTTTTGGTGTGTTTTCGTAGTGTTTGGGTGTATTTGTCAATGTTTCGTTACTACATGAAACTCGGTGCAAAACGGGTTGAACTGGTGCAATTAATGCACAAGTTTGTGCCATAAAGTCGCATCGGAATTTTTCGTAAAGAATGCACTCGATCCACCCCATTGGATCCAAACTCATGTTCTGGAGCATTTCGTATTGTTTCGGTGCATTTGGCAATGTTTTGTTACTACACGAAACTCGGTGCCAAATGGGTTGAACAGGTGCAATTAATGGACAAGTTTGTGCCATTAAGTCGCATTGGAATTTTTCGCAACGAACGCACCCGATCCACCCCATTGGACCCTGAACTCAAGTATTGGTTTGTTTCGTACTGTTCGGTGCATTTTGGATTTGTTTCGTTACTGCACGAAACTCGGTGCAAAACGGGTTAGAACTAGTGCAATTAATGAAGAAGTTCGTGCCACGAAATCGCATCAGAGATTTTCGCAATGAACGCACCCGATCCACCCCATTGGACGCTAAACTCATGAATTGGTGTGTTTTGTAGTGTTTGGGTGCATTTTGGATTGTTTCGTTACTGCATGAAACTCGGATGCGAAATAGGTTGAATTGGTGCAATTAATGCAAAAGTTCGTGCCACGAACTCGCATCGGAATTTTTGGCAATGAACGCACACGATCCACCCCATTGGACCCTAAACTCTTGTTTTGGTGCATTTTCGTAGTGTTTCGGTTCATTTGGCAATGTTCCATTACTACATGGATATCGGTGCAAAATGGGTTGAACTGGTGCAATTAATGGACAAGTTTGTGCCATTAAGTCGCATTGGAATTTTTCGCAACGAATGCACCCGATCCACCCCATTGGACCCTAAACTCAAGTATTGGTTTGTTTCGTAATGTTTGGGTGCATTTTGGATTTGTTTTGTTACTGCATGAAACTTGGTGCAAAACGGATTGAACTAGTGCAACTAATGAAGAAGTTCGTGCCATGAAATCGCATCAGAGTTTTTCGCAATCTATGCACCCGATCCACCCCATTGGACGCTAAACTCATGAATTGGTGCGTTTTGTAGTGGTTGGGGGCATTTTGGATTGTTTCGTTACTGCATGAAACTCGGTGCGAAATAGGCTGAACTGGTGCAATTAATGCAAAAGTTCGAGCCACGAACTCGCATCGGAATTTCTGGCAACGAACGCACACGATCCACCCTATTGGACCCTAAACTCATGTTTTGGTGCGTTTTTGTAGTGTTTGGGTGCATTTGTCAATGTTTCGTTGCTACATGAAACTCGGTGCAAAACGGGTTGAACTGGTGCAATTAATGCACAAGTTTGTGCCATAAAGTCGCATCGGAATTTTTCGTAAAGAACGCACTCGATCCACCCCATTGGATCCAAACTCATGTTCTGGAGCATTCCGTAGTGTTTCGGTGCATTTGGCAATGTTTCGTTACTACACGGAACTCGGTGCACAATGGGTTGAACTGGTGCAATTAATGGACAAGTTTGTGCCAATAAGTCGCATTGGAATTTTTCGAAACGAATGCACCCGATCCACCCCATTGGACCCTGAACTCAAGTATTGGTTTGTTTCGTACTGTTTGGTGCATTTTGGATTTGTTTCGTTACTGCACGAAACTCGGTGCAAAACGGGTTGAACTAGTGCAATTAATGAAGAAGTTCGTGCCACGAAATCGCATCAGAGATTTTCGCAATGAACGCACCCGATCCACCCCATTGGACGCTAAACTCATGAATTGGTGCGTTTTGTAGTGTTTGGGTGCATTTTGGATTGTTTCGTTACTGCATGAAACTTGGAGCGTAATAGGTTGAATTGGTGCAATTAATGCAAAGGTTCGTGCCACGAACTCGCATCGGAATTTTTGGCAACGAACGCATGCGATCCACCCCATTGGAACCTAAACTCTTGTTTTGGTGCATTTTCGTAGTGTTTTGGTGTATTTGGCAATGTTCCATTACTACATGGATCTCGGTGCAAAATGGGTTGAACTGGTGCAATTAATGGACAAGTTTGTGCCATTAAGTCGCATTGGAATTTTTCGCAACGAACGCACCCGATCCACCCCATTGGACCCTAAACTCAAGTATTGGTTTGTTTCTTAATGTTTGGGTGCATTTTGGATTTGTTTTGTTATTGCACGAAACTTGGTACAAAACGGATTGAACTAGTGCAATTAATGAAGAACTTCGTGCCACGAAATCGCATCAAGTTTTCGCAAAGAACACCGATCCACCCCATTGGACCAAACTCATGTTGGTGCGTTTGTAGTGTTTGGGTGCATTTGGCAATTGTTCGTTACTACATGAACTCGGTGCAAATGGGTGAACTGGTGCAATTAATGCAAAGTTGTGCCATAAAGTCGCATCGGATTTTTCGCAAAACGCACATCCACCCCATTGGACCCTAAAACTCATGTTTAGGCATTTCGTAGTGTTTGGGCATTGGCAATGTTTCGTCTACACGAACTCGGTGCAAAATGGGTTGAACTGGTGCAATTAATGAAATTTGTGCCATAAATCGCATCGATTTTTCGCAAGAACGCACCCATCCACCCCATTGGACCAAAACTCATGTTTGGTGCATTTCGTAGTGTTTTGGTGCATTTGGATGTTGTTTGCAGAACTCGG